>NW_020799112.1:5708274-5721651 GCF_003259725.1 Athene cunicularia | reverse complement strand
GGGGGGGGGGGAGGGGGGGGGGAAGGGGGGAGAAGAAAAAGAAAAGGCACCTCTTCATTTAGTCTCTCCATCTTGATCATTGCTGATAGGCTATCAATAATTTCAACTTGGTTAAGCAGCTGGCTGAAGGTTAAATAAATTCTGCCTGGTTGTTTGCATGTTCATCCCTGAATTCAAGAATTTCAATTTGAAGCAGATTTCTTTTTGACTGCTCCTTGGGAAGTTCTCATAGAGCCAAAGATAGGCTAGAAGAGAACTTTTTATTTTTGTAGAAAAGCATAGGAACAAAATTAAAGTTGATGGGTAAAGCAACCACACTTTGAAATTTCTGAAAGGAAATCTAAAGGGACCATACATAACGCATACACCAATTTAGATGAGGACAACAGGAACAGGATCATGAGTAGTCATCCAGTCAGAAGGATTTTGCCCAACTGCTTTAATAGATTGTTAAAATCTAAGAACAGCTATCCACTAATTAATGAATTAATCATGATTTTAAAATAAAATAAAATGGGTCATGCCATTTTGCCTGCAATGTGCTCAATTATCTTGCACACTACTGTTTTGACACCCAGAGAATTATTTACAGCATGCACAACTACCTACCTCTCAGCCAATGTGTGTACTAATATGCTGTTAATAATGCAATCTGTGGACTCAGCATTCCTCTTACTTGCATCAGCTTTATTGTTTATGTAAGTATTTACTTACTGGGCGTATTCCTGGGGTTTTTTTTTCAGTAAAAGAAACTCCAAGCTCAATACGCATACTTTCACATTTAGCTGTAGTAGGGTGATTTTGGAATGAACACACTCCTTGTTACTGAGACACAAGGAAAATGCACACTAAAATTTGTCTAAAATAATCAGAATAGTCAGTGATTTAAATAGCAGGTGGTGTCCTGTTAAAGGAGGAAGAGAATTACGGTTATGTTCTGAAGACTCATATAGCCGCTTTACCTCATACAGGTTTAAGTGTATAGTCTACTTTTACACAGCAGTTGATTTTTCATAATCAGATTACCTGCAATTTCAGTAGTTAGCTACTGAAAGGCAGTGAACTAGTTTAGAGAGAGAAGTCAGATTCAGGTCACAAATCTTGAGTGCAAGAGCATGCACATCTATAGCTACCCCACACAGCAAGTGTCTTGACTCATTTCCTTCAGCTTTCACTGTTTGAATACAGAATTCCTAATACCTACAAATAAAACATCTTAAGTTTGAGAAAAATTTAGCAATAATACAAATATGTGAAAGGGCAGGAAAAGAAGATTCAGGAAATTCCTTACATGTTTTCAAGACAAAGCCGGATAAAGCCCTGAGTAACCTGGTCTGATCTCACAGCTGACCCTACTTCAATTAGGAGACTGGGCTACAAACCTCCAGCGAGTCATTCTGGCCGGCGTTATCCTATGACTCCAAGTCATTGTTCAGACAGAAACCATAAGCCTGTTAAGGCTTCTAGTAAAAGCCCTGAACATGAGGACTCATCCATGCTCTGGAGCACTGCTGTTCAATGTTCCAAGGATATGAACAGTCCCTTGTGGAATATACACTGCTGCCCAAACCTCCTTTTTATTCTCTATAGATTTGACATTTTGGCTGTATTTTAACAATATTTCTTAGTACAGAAGAAAGCATGTGTTTCATTGTGGTACTGGTGCACAGTGTAATTATGTACCCAGTGTAATTACAAAGGACATACAATTCAGTCTTTTGCATAGTATCCTTGGGCAGGTTATTCAAAGCTTCATACTTTCAAACACAATTGAAGGTGAAAATACTTTCACTCTTCTGAACTACCATTTCTAACTGTGCAAACTGCAGCATGCATGAAACTCTCTATCTTTTCCAGCCTACATATGCAGATGCTCTGTGCTTACTCACTGTCCTGGTTTCGGCTGGGATAGAGTTAATTTTCTTACCAGTAGCTGGTACAATGCTGTGTTTTGGATGTTGGTAACAGGCAGATTTTTCAGTTGTTGCTAAGTAGTGTTTATAGTAAGTCAAGAATTTTTCAGCTTCTCATGCCCTGCCAGCAAGAAGGTTGGAGGGGTGCAAGAAGTTGGGAGGGGACGCAGCCAAGACAGCCGACCCAAACTGGCCAAAGGAATATTCCATACTATATGATGTCATGCCCAGTATATATAATGTGGGGGAAGTTGGCTGGGAGAGGCAGATCACTGCTTGGGACTGGCTGGGCATCAGTCAGTGGGTGGTGAGCAATTACATTGTGCTTCACTTGTCTTTCTTGGGTTTTATTTCACCCTCTTTTTGTTATCTTCCTGTTCATTACTATTATATTTTATTTCAATTATTCAACTGCTCTTATCTGAATGCATGACTTTTATGTGTTTTCTATTCTTCTCCCTATCCCACCAGGGGTGGGAGAGGGTGAGAGCAGTGGGCAAGCAGCTGCGTGATACTTAGTTGCTGGCTGGGGTTAAAACACAACACTCACCGAAGTCCAAATTTCATTTCTGCAATCTGATTTTCCTTACAGCAAGAAAACAAAGATGAGATTCAGCTTTATCTGTAAGCCTTCTTCAGGGCTTCTCAAACCACAGTCTGGATTGTTTACCCCTCTGTTTTCTCTGAAGGGCAGTATCCACCTGTCACACAAAAGGAGTTTGGAGCTAATTGCTCTGTAAGACAATCTTTGACCTTAAAATGAGGGACTTGCAGACATAATAGTATGATCTCCAGATTGCTACCAGTTAAGTTTTTCTCCCACTCACTGGTATGTGCTGCATGGCATTTCACCAGAGATCCTGCATCTTACTGAGCTTAGTTGACACCGTCTCTTGTTCATGCACTTGCCCTCTCCCTATTCCAGAAACTAAAAGGGACAAACCTGTCACTGGGCTGCCGAAAGCCATGCAAATAGCCACCAGAATTCAGATGCAGATTGCCTCCACAACAGCATTTCACAGCATAGCTTCCCTCCCCAGCTTAACATTTTGTAGACTCCTGTTTCCCAGTCTAAATCCTGCATAACAAAAAACCTCAGGGATTGCCAACTGCATAGCTTGAGTGTGTTTCAGCAGTTTTAAGACAAGGATGCTTCTTTGGCTCTGTGTCTCTCCCCCACGCTTCTGGGAGCTTTAAGAAAGGGAAGGAGGAGGATGCCCCTCCTCAAAGAGCTGTGCCAGTTAAACAAATAGAAGTCCCCAAATATTTATCTTATTTCTCCCTCTTCCACAAAAAACATTACATAGATATCTTCATTCAAATTAATTATGGGGAGTTAGAATCATAGGATAGTTTGGTTTGAAAGGGACCTTTAAAGGTCATCTAGTCCAACCCCTGTGTACTGAGCAGGGACATCTCCAATCAGATCAGGTTGCTCAGAGCCCCATCCAACCTGAACTTGTTTCCAGGGAGGGGGCATCCACCACCTCTCTGGACAACCTGGTCCACTGTTTCACAACCCTTATTGCAAAAAATGTCTTCCATATATCTAGCTTGAATCTACTCTCAGTTTTAAACCATTACACCCCTTGTCCTCTGGGATAAAAAACTTTTTACTGTGGAAAAAAATAAATTTCCTCTACAAAAATAATTCCTAACTTTAGTCCAAACCTGACGGTTTATTTATCAGCCAGTGTCATTAATATATATGTTGATAGGTTAGAAAATACTGTCCTAATAAAACAGAAGGTTGCGATCAGCTGTTAAAGTAACCTACTAACTTGGCAAAGGCCATGCAAGTTTCTCATGAACTCACATATTTTTAAAAATTACAGACCTGTGGCAGCAATCTCTACACAACAAGAATATTAATTGGAATAAAGTGGATTGTTTTATGAAACATTTTACAGAAACCAAAAGTACACACAATTATGTTTTATGAACAAACTCTTGACCTTACAAATTTTTGTGTCCATATTCAAAATGCTACCATTCAGCTAACCCCAGAGCAGGCCTCATTCCTTCTCTAAGTCCAGTAGGCTTGTGCCAGGAATGATTAAAGCAGAAGGATACTCAAAACAATTGAAAATTTGGAATGTGAAGTGCATATATTACCAATTGCTTCTGTTGTTTGCCATTAAGGGAGGAAAAAAAGTGTTGTCACACTCTTCAAAGTTTCTTAAAGACATAGCTTTGAGTTCTCAGTTCTTTGCAGAGCTTCTGCAGAAGCATCAGGTATATTTGAAAAAAAGCTTTTAAAGAATTAAAAGCCAAATATCAGAGTATCATATGTTGGTTCCATACTAACTAGGCATAAATTCATTGTACATGCTGTAGGGATATTGAATTTTTTCCAGTTTAGGACATTGTGTGTGTATAAGAATATATACACTATATGTATAAACACACACACAGATTGGCAATATCACTATTGTCACATGTAAGCTATGTAAATAGTGCATGACTGGAAAAGCTACCACTTCCAAAACTAACCAATACTGGGTGATGGAACACGAAGAGGACACCTCACCACCTCTGCATGGCGTATTTGGGGTTTTGGTTTTTTATTTAAACTCTTCTGGGAAGACTGCTATGGAGCATCCATGGATTTCCAACACAACCAGCCTTTGTCTTGAACCTTCTTACACTGTATTACATGCCGAGTTATTTTTTTTCATGAAATCTCATTGATTTTCTGGAGGCATTCAGAAAGATTAGATTGAATTAGAAAAATATATTCCTCTAATAGGTTGCCCACTTTGAAATTAAATTCTGAACATGATAGTTTTCAAAAGTCTTGGTTTTTTAGAGTTTACAGATGTGACCTATAATTACCATTTTAGTCTTTTTTAAAATACAAAGTTTAAAAACTATTTAGTGATACAATCTATTGATGTATCTATGGACACTTTCTCTTCTGACTGAATGCTCTCTCTCTGGGTATTGACACCAGATGAAAAGTTGTACAGGTTACTAGCAAGAAAAAAAAAAAACAAAACAACAACAAACATTAAACACTTTTCTTTCTTCCCCTGCACAGAGGTCCTTTGCCAGAAAAAGATGTTCTAATTCTCACGGATCTCAAAATTAGCAGTGCATTCTGCAAAATCTCTCCATGTAAATAAAACTGTTAATCCAGGAGGCATAAATCAGATTTACTGCAAGAAAGAAAAAACAGTGTTTCTTCATCAAATTCTGTTTTTCTTTAACAGTCTCTCAGCTGTCAATTTGATAATGGCTGCTTGATTCCATACTAACGTAACTGGGGACAAATCCTATTCCAATCTACATTATATTCATCTGTTAATCTGATGACAGAATTTGTCTCCTTAGGCAACAAATTTGGGCACCAGAATTTATCCACCAGTAGGTTTCATTCCACTGAAGGGTATATTAAGGTGGATTTGTAACGTCTTTGTTTATCTGAAAAATTTAAATATATTGAAAGAACTTGAAAGCAGATTTAATTTAAGAGAAAAGTAAGGCCATTATATAAACAGCAGCAGATCTCATCCAGAATATGTCACATAAATATCATACTATCAAACAAGAAATGTAAATTATCATACGTACTCTATAATTGAAAAGTGTATTATACATTAGTGAAGTCACCCATTTATCTAATCATAATCAGTTCCAATAAAATCTCATTTAGGAAAGTTGAATGTAGTTCAGGGTGGATGGTTCTGAGGATATCATTCATGTGAGTATGCACTGAAACAGTTTTGAAAGATAGTTCTTTTTAAGTAGAAATCCAGTTATTGCATACCGTGTATGGAAGAATCTTTCACTGACACGGGCTAAAACTACGGCATTCAGAATGAGAAAAAAAGTAAAGCAAGTAAACTGAATAACTATTTTAAATAATGTTCTAGGGAAATTTTTACTCAAGACTTTACATTTGCAAGAAGTTATTACAAGAATGACATGGTGTTTAATGCTAATAAAGAGATGGTTCAAAAGCAGAGGAGAAATCCCGATATATCATTTGAAGGTTCTGGTGATGTACAGCTTGGATTGAAACCTCCCATGCTTGGTTTTACAAATCCAGCCTTTCAGTAGGAGGAAATTTTGATTGACCAAACATATGCAAGTCTGTTACAAAAGGAGGTAAAGTGCAACCATTTTCTATCATTGCTGCCCTTCTACTGTAGCATTTTAAAATACCCTCCAGACATGAACAATAAATGGTTTTGTTGAGCTT
The DNA here is from genome assembly GCF_003259725.1 of Athene cunicularia. Taxonomy (NCBI): domain Eukaryota; kingdom Metazoa; phylum Chordata; class Aves; order Strigiformes; family Strigidae; genus Athene; species Athene cunicularia. Next base: position 5,715,534 of record NW_020799112.1, on the reverse strand, counting down.
GTTGACATAAAAAGACATGACACAGACTAATATTGCCATTCATACCGTACATCATTCCATGTGAACTGTAGTATGTAGTAACATTTGCTATCTTGGTTTCATTAAAATGCCAGTAACTTAATCCAACAGTAAGGTAATATGAATAAAATGTATATTATGACTACAGTTGAAGAAGCAGTTCATGTTGAATACTTAATTTGGTACCATTAGCCTCTTCTGAAATTATCACTAATGATTTTTTCTTCTGTTCCTCAATTTATTGTGCACAGCTGCTCACCTAATTGCTTGCATAAACTTATCCTAATCTATGGATTATTTATTATATATCCATCACTCTTCCAACAGTGGTAACCTAAGGTATACTGATTTTATCTCTTCTACATGCTCCAAAATTTAAACTTTCTATATGGCTAATCCCAGTCCATTGTGAATACTCATGTACATACATACTGATGGCAATATTTACATATAGTTATATTTGAATCATTTTTGAATCCATCAATAGCATAGAGAGTAACAACTCAAACATCTAAATGTTCTTCATTAAAATGGGGTACAAGAAGTGAGAAAACATAAGCTTGAAAAAAAGAATTTCCATATATCCTCTTCAATTTTTTTTGGTACTTACTAAGCTCCAGGTATAGTCCTGCATCAAATACTGCACTTTCACTTTACATGTATGTTTCTTCATGTTTGTTTCTGTACATGTTTGTTTCTTCACAAAATCCAATGGCTTCTGAACAAAGGGGTTTCTTCAGAAACTCATGTGAAAAAAAAACCAAAAACAACAAACATTTTGACTATCCTGTTCTTGCAGCTGTAGCTAAACCCTGATTTGTTCTTTGCCTGGCTAGATGTACAACCATATATAAATGCAATTTATCCAATTTTAATAATGTATGAGTAGGCTAGGGCACTTGGAAAATAACTATTATAATCCACAGGAGTGATCAGGATACCTTATTCCCATCTTTATGTTCTGCTGCAATATATGAAAGTAGAAGAGAGCCAATTTACAAGCATATAGGCTGTTTTTAAGAGGAAATTACAAAGGAGTTGTCAACTGCATGTAGATGGAAACCAGCTGGCTAGACTGAACATTATACTTACAAATATATCATGTTAGAAGTGACTCTTGGCTAGACATAGGCCCTCTTTCCACTTCACTTGCTTCTAAGCCTTTCTGATGTCATTATGTGCCAAGTTAAACATCATTCCATTATTCTGGAAAACATATCTTATGGGCTACATGCAGAGAAGCCACCAGATCTAGACCACAAAGGACATGCAAGAAGCCTACTGACTAGAAAAGCATCTTTAGAAAGTCAAGAGAGACAAAGAAGGACCCAAACTATCCCCATACACCAGCATAGATGCCCTGAACATTCCTTAGTTCATGAGGAGGGCCAGCCTAGTTCTCTGCTTTGTTTTCATTTCTCATACATCTTAAATTAGATTAAATTTAGACAATGCAACTCTGTAACAAGCCACTGTGCGATCATTCATTTCCATTTCTAATAGGCTTGTATGCAACTGAATTGCCCTGATCAACATTATTTGCTGTTCTCACACTCCAAGCTTTGAGAATAGCTACACTCTTTGGCACATCTGGGAGATGTCCTTCACACCAGTAAGTTTGCAATCAAACCACAAAGTAAAGCTAAGAAACGCTATATGCCTTTGTATATCTGACTTCAGAGATCCCTCTTCTACTTCTGTCATGACATGCCGCTGTTTTACTTGCTATTATCCTTTTCAAACTAAGGGAACACAGACCATGGGTGGAGGATTTACTAATACTGCCTATAAAAACTCTGAATTAAGATGAACCACAGGGTGTTACTTTCTAAGCCACAGCATTCCATGCTGCTAGAGTTGGCTCAGTGAAGTAATATCCACTCAAAAGACACATAAACCTAGGAAAACTAGTCTTCATCGGTTCCACTGCACAGGAACAGCATTTAAACATCTCAACCACAATCACATAAGTCTAATTACAAAACACACAGTACAAAAAGGAGATATAACTGATCTCTATGAAAGGAAATACACTACTGTTACAGAAGGGCCAAGTAGCCTGAAGAGCTAGGTGTGATCATGGCAAGAATTTAAGAGAAGATTAAATACTGCAAGCACAAAGACTTTCACTGCTGGAGAACTACATCTAGAGAGATGAAGAGGTGACAAGGTGCAGGAGGAATGCTACACCCAACATTCTGTGCCTAGAATTTAATTTCAGTCTCTGGGTGTCCCAACAGCTTTAAGAGATTTTCTTCTTAATCTCAGCCTGTAAAAATGTACTGGTGTGAGGACCAACTCTTGTAACAATATTCTGAAAACCCACTGTTTAATAGTTCGGTCTTGATTCTGAAAGATTCAGCTTGATAAAGGCTATGAAAGACCTCACTTAAAATCTGTGGATATTGTTCACTATGAGAACTCCAGTACCCTCATACTCCCTGGCGAACATTTCTTTGCAATTCCAGCAGAATTTGTGAACTTTAAAGTGTTTAATTTAAGAAAAATAATTCTACAGTAGAAAAACTTTCTGTGAAGTTATGCAGAAAGCTAAAATCTGCTTACTGTTCTCCTTCCCAGTTCATACCATCTAACTTGAAACAGCAGTGAACACTCCTGAAATATGCTGGGCTTTAGCCAGCAGTTAAAATGAGTATATGTGATTTAGTTCATATTTTCAAGCCTCTTTATTAAATACCTCCCAGTTCCATCTTGCCTAATATTTGATCCAGCGAGTTTAATGACCGTTCCTTCATTAAACATTACAAGCTTTTTAAGACCTTGGCAGTGCTGCATTTCATTCAATAACCTAGTGCTGCTACAAAGTCAACACTGAGTGCCAAGTTAATCCCTCGTGTCCACTAATTATGTCCAGTGCTGCAGCTTCTTGGGTGAGCCTGAATCACTGGGGAAGTGCAGGATTTCCAGGCCAATGGATTCAGCACTCCAGCTATATCTCATGTCTTGACACTAGATGTCAGCGAAGGGTAATTGTTGTCTCAATTTAGAGGCCAGCCCAGGTAACTACTAGCAACCTCTGTTAATGTTTTATAGCAAAGGTGAAGTATAGCTTAATACAAGCATCTGACATATATTACAATAAAAAAGGATATAGTTGTCTAGTGTTTTTAAAGTCAGTCGTAAAAGATGAATAATGACGCAGTTTAAAGCTAAAAGACAGCTGCCAAGCTGAATGGCCATGATGGATGTCTAAACACCCAGTGTAGAGAAAACCTGTTCCCTAGAGACCACCATCCAAAAAATTAATTACTACGATTCAGCATCTTTAAATGTGCCACTTAATATACTGCCACCATAATTAAATTTCCAGCCCTGTGACCTTGAGACCATTTCCTGAGATAATAAATGAGACCAAGGTTTAATCGATGCAGATGCAAGTAGAAACTGTCCAAGGAAGCACAAAACCATCACAATATAGTCAAGGTCAGGAAACAAAACCAAGTGAAGCTGCGAATCAACACTAATTGCTTTCTTATGATAAAAGATGTTTATTTTAATTTGCTTTATTTGCAAACAGTTCCATTGTATACTCTCTGACAGCAGCTTTTAAACTCCAGCCACAGATGAAGTCAGTAGAGGGCATATTTGCCTCCTTATAAATAGCACTTTTTGTAGCAAATGAAGCCATATTAAATAGCACTGTTAACCAAGCTTATCACACATCAAACAATACAAAGACAAGAAACAACTGACTGCTTCAGGTACACTCCTTGCTCTCTAATGCAAGAAACCAAACCAAAAGGAGAGACTTTGGATAGAGATATAGAGATGTGAAGGTTGTTTTGTGTCCTTTTGAAGTCTGAGTGACACAGAGGGTATGGTCTGACTTCCACTGTTGGAATTTACTAAGTGCTAAACCAAACACCATATATATACAGTGTTTGATAAATATATAACATCATCATAAATATATAACACCACCTACTAGATGACCTATTATTTTAACAGAAGTAAATATTATTGGGGTTGTAATGCGCTTAATGAGTTGAAGTGAAAGAGTGCAGCTAAGTCAAAGCTTAGAACTAGGTGATAATAGAAGAGCATATGGTTAAAAAAACCCCAAATTCCTAACCCTAAAACCTCAGAACTTTAAAGAGCACTGAAGCCATCAGAAAGAAGACAAGAGATTAAACTGTGAAACAACGTAGAGAATAGATCTTTACATAATAGCACTTGGACATATTATTTTGTAAAATAGGTATTAAGCAACAATCTACCAATCCTGTAAACATCAAATAGATTAAATTATGAACCACTATAAATCCCAAGGTTAAAAATGCAACTGATAGAATAGAAATAACATCTATAAATATCTCAAGTAAATCAAGGGGTCTGGGGTGATATACAGAACCCCTGTGGTGTCAGAAACAAAGATTGTAGAGAGCTCTAAAATCACTCCATACCAGTAAGACCAGTGTACAAAAATTTGTACCAAAACCAAAAGAGGACAAAACAGAACAGTCCACTAACCATGATGGATAAGAGACTTCCAGTTACAAAAGAGCTCACAAGACATGGGGGTGAGGGGAAATAACATACAGGCTGATGCAATGTAACATTAACTTCACTGAAAGTCTCCAGAGGTAACTATCATCAGGGCATGTTTTCTGAACATAGGAGTCACAGGACTGTGCCATATACATATCTAACGTTCGTGTCAATCCTGTGAGTGTGGATGCACATGTGTAAAACCTGAAGACACACTGAGCTCAGATGATCAAGACAATTATTTCCTGGTCAAAAACTACCAACTAGCCTTGAGAAAGGGAAAGTATTGGTAAAATGGCTACTGTGGCTATAACATGATGCAACAAAATCACCTCAAGGACTCAATTCAGCTGTAGCTCTGAAAGATAGATAACAGTAGCCTGGAAAAACAAACAAAACCCCCAAGGCATTACTGTCTCAGAACATAAGTCTTCAGGAGATTGGAGATAAACGGTAGAATTTTACTTGATTTGGGCTGGAAATCAAAAAAAACCCCATTTGTTGAAACTTATAGTTGATCTGTCTTCAGTTTAATGCATTTAAAGTTGGATTCAAAAAATCTACCAAAGTTAACACTTTCAAAATTTCCATGGACTTTTGGCTATATCCTTGTGTTTGTAGGTAAGCTGGGAAACCCACTCTGCCTGACCTGAAACTTTTCCTCCTGTCATTCTGTATGTACCACTAAGACCTTTAGTGAATGAAAGGGGAAACAAAGTCTGTACTTTTATGTGACAGGCTAGTGCTGTAAATAATGCACTGTTCTAACATTCTCAAGAAGTCTCATTGCATGACAAATGCCACTGACTGCCAATACTGGTAGTTCCCATCTTTTCTTACTGAAAGATCCATTCAGATGCATCCAGACAACCTGAAGGCTACTTCTGATAAGAACAATGGGCAGTTTCAAAGGAGAACAGGCAACACTTCAATTACAATTTTTTTTTTTTTACATTTTTAGCCTAATTTGGTCTCTTTGTGATAAACAAGATGTTTTACATATGCCTAGTAGGAATAATTGATAGTTCATGCTTCTGTGTGTTATACTTGTTAAAATATTTGCATTTAAAAGCAAAGTTGGACTTCTAGCTCTAGGCTACGTATGTGTCTTTCCTAAGGAGTCTCAACTAGAAGAAGCATTTTGAATTATAATTGTCTTCCAAATCTCAAATTAAGAGAGACAGAACACTGTTAACCCTTCACTTAGATCACTTATCCATGTGAAAACAAATTGTGATTTAGGAAAGTTGAGTAGAGACCTAGCAGATAGGCTGGAGTCACTTGACTCCTCCTATATTCAATCAGTGCTATTAGACAGATGAAAAAAGATTACTTATGCTGCCAAGGGTTGGAAGAGCAGGCCTCAGGTAATTACAGCATTAGAACACGTACTTTATGAGGAGATCAATTTTACAGTTAAAAGCTTTATAGCTTGATTCAGAAAAGCAAATTACTTGAAACTTTGCAGAAAATAGTAATAGATTATGAAAGAAGAGGTCCTGTGTTCAAAAGGCTTGCTGAACTCCTCATACAAGCATTTCTTACCTTAAAATGATCTGTTGTATAAGATGCTTCCTGTATTGGATTTATGGAACTTTACAACATATGCACTACCGAAATACAGAGATGCAAACTGATTAAAACTGGTTTTAACTGAGGCAGCTGTAAGAAAGAATATAATGTTTAAAGGCTAAGATTTTCAAAAGTGACTTGTTACTTTTCCATGTTGCTCTTTGGTGGTATGCATGTGGAAACATCAGGAATAGTCCTCAAGAGGCTGAGAAAACAGATACAGTGAGAGTTTTCTGACTCACATTCTCTTCTAAAATACTTGGAGCTCAGCACCACAAAACCACAGTGTAAATTAATTGTCTTCCAACACACAACCGATTGTTTCTTTCATTTGAGCTTCTTGATAACAATGAATGAAAGTGCGAAGTATCAGAATAAATGCACAGCTTAACCTTTAATTTACATAGCTTTTAAAATCTGAGTATTATAATGGCTATGCTCATTGTATATAAGGTCACATCTTATTGTAACAACCTTCCGTTTAAGCACATGTATGTGGGCATGTAGGACAGAAGATGAGTGTCTCTGTGTACAGCAGAGGTTGTGAACTGTTGAGAAAGCTGTACAATGCTGAGCATGACTTGCCACCCCCAGCTCAGTGGCAGCTGGTTCCAGCCCTCACAGCTGCATTCCAGCACAGCAGTATTTGCTTGAGGTGGGTTGAACTTAGGTAGATGCCAGGTGCCCACCAAAGCCATTCTATCACTCCCCTCCTTGACTGGTCAGGGGAGAGAAAATACATCAAAAGGCTCATGGGTCTATATGAAGACAGGGAGAGATCACTCACCAAGTACCATCACAGGCAAAACAGACTTGACTTGGGGAAAAAAAAAATTATTGCCACTTAAAACAGAGTAGAATAATGAGAAAGTAAATCCAAATATTAAAAAGGACCTTCCCCCCATCCTTCCCTTCTTCATAGGCTCAACTTTACTCCCAGTTTTCTCTATATGCTTCCACTCAGTGGTACAGGGACACAGGGAATGGGGGTTTCAGTTCATCACGGTTGTTTTTGCCTCTCCTTCCCCCTCAGGGGGAGGACTCCTCACGCTCTTCCCCTGCTCCAGCCTGGGGTCCCTCCCATGGCAGACAGCCCTCCATGAACTTCTCCAACGTGAGTCCTTCCCACAGGCCTCAGTTTTTTGTGAACTGCTCCAGCGT
>NW_020799112.1:5707097-5708224 GCF_003259725.1 Athene cunicularia | reverse complement strand
GTATACTAGTAACAATTTGTAATGACGTCCTGAAATATCTGCAAAATAATACACAGATATGTATAGATACATAAATATAAAATACAGTAATGTATTAAATATGTATTATATTTTATGATACATGTATAAAGACTGCTGGGACATGTAGCTCTTTCTTGTGTAAGATAGTGTGGTCTCACAATTCAGCAGACATGGTGCTACTCTGTTCTGCCTCTCCCTTATAAAGTCACTCTTAGTAAGTCACTTCTCAGTCTGTGTGCACTCTTATCTTTTGTCTGTCTTGCTTATTTTTGCTACAAATTGTGTGAGGCAAAAGTTGCCCCTTGAAGTATCTATGAAATGTTCAGCAATTTCATTCAGAGCCCCTGGGCACTACTGTAATAAACATGAATAAAATAATATTTACCCAGTTCAATATGGGTAAATATTTTACCTTTATCACCTTAAAGCAAACACATAGCTTAATTTAACTAGCGTGTGTATATTAACTCAGAATGTAACAGTGAAGAAACTTAAAGATGAGCATAATAGATGTAATTATGATGAATAGGAGCATGAGAATAAAGTAAGATGCTCTGAAAAATGGTAGGGAACGCAGCGAGATCAGCTCATATTTATGTAACTTCACTCATCCACGTTATTTCCATGATATGCATAAATTTGGCTACTTCTGTAATATTTGAATTTATGTTTTACAGACAGGCAAATGTTTTTTCTCCAGTGGAAAACATAAATGAGAAATATAAGGCTGTCATCTACTGACTCACCATGGTAATTCCTGGTACAGTGGTTTCAGCAATAGCACTGAGCATGTGCAGAAAAAAAAAAAAAAAAAAAAGGATGGCCGATGTTTGCACACTAAACAGTGTGAATCATAACATGATATCAATATTAATCTATCCCTTATAAAATCTTAAGACCTTTTCATTTAATGAATAAGATACTACACAACAATATAATCTGTACTTTTCCAAATTAGCCACAAACCATCTGGTTTCTCTCCAATTACTTGATTTTTTTTTTCTATATCTCTAAATGTTACTGACCTAAAAAAGATTTCATCAAAGGATGTGTGAATCCTAACCCCTCCAGCAACTATTAAATTGGTCCACTCTGTGTCCTGTGCT
>NW_020799112.1:5655885-5707047 GCF_003259725.1 Athene cunicularia | reverse complement strand
CCTGCTCCAGCCTGGGGTCCCTCCCATGGCAGACAGCCCTCCATGAACTTCTCCAACGTGAGTCCTTCCCACAGGCCTCAGTTTTTTGTGAACTGCTCCAGCGTGGGTCCCTCCCACAGGGTGCAGTCCCTCAGGCACAGACTGCGCCAGCGTGGGTCCCCCACGGGGTCACAAGTCCTGCCACCAAACCTGCCTCGGCGTGGGCTCAGTCCACGGGGCCACCGGTCCTGCCAGGAGCCTGCTCCAGCGTGGGCTTCCCGTGGGGTCACAGCTCCTTCGGGCACCCCCTGCTCCGGCGTGGGGTCCCCCACGGGCTGCGGGTGGGTATCGGCTCCACCCTTCACCTCCGTGGGCGCAGGGCACAGCTGCCTCCCCACGGGCAGCACCACGGGCTGCGGGGGAATCTCTGCTCCGGCGCCTGCAGCACCTCCTCCCCTCCTTCTGCTCGGACCTCGGTGTCTGCAGAGTTGTTCCTCTCACGCCTTCTCACTCCTCTCTCCTGGCTGCTGTTGTGCAGCAGCTTTTTCCCCATCTTAAACACGTTCTCCCCGAGGCACCACCGCCGTCACTGCTGGGCTCGGCCTTGGCCAGCGCTGGCTCTGACTTGGAGCCGCCTGGCGTTGGCTCTGTCGGACATGGGGGAAGCTTCTGGCAGCTTCTCACAGAAACCACCCCTGTAGCCCCCCACTACCAAAACCTTGCCACACGAACCCAATACATTGCTAAACCTGACAGAACTCTGCAGCTGCAGCAGAGCTGCCTCTCCCTATTCCTTCCCACACTTACTCATTCTCACAACAGATTTTGTGCCAAATCCCACCTCTTTTCCTCTCTCCTGTTTATTGTCTCTTGCTCTAGTAAAAAATAAAAAAAGAGAGGAAGGCAGGGAAACTAGCTGGGCTACTGCCTTCTTAAGGGAATCACCTTTCAGAGACAGAGCAGAGATAGGCAGTTGTCACATCTGTTGCAGTTCTGGAGTAGAGGATGTCTTGGGTTGTGGACTGATCATATTCAGCTTCACTATCAGCTGCATATGAGTTTTTGCATCAATGTAGGAAGAGCCTAAAACCAACCACAGTGCTAGAAAAAGTGCATCTGAAGCCCAGGAAAGACAGAGACTTTGTGTTCATGCAGAGTGTGTCACTCTGCCCTGTCATTTATTCTGCACATGCAGAGGGATTTTCCTTTACTATTCTTTTTCACTAGAACATTACTGTTATTACTGTTAGAGGGCAAATGAAGACTGTGATATTAAAAATAATGTAAAGGAAAAGCAGAGTCCAATACAGTTAGTAAATACATCCTGTAGGGAAAGAAATGAGAATGAGATAACAGCTTGACTGTAGCAAGGTGTCAATTCCTTACTCTGTAGCCACAGAAAGATATATTATTTTGTAAGATCATTTTGGGGTACACTGGGGAAAAAAAAAAAGAGTAGATTAAATAGTTTTCAATGTTATTCTTTGGTCCAGCAAAAGTGTATCTATCTATCTATCTATCTATCTATCTATCTATAGATAGATATGAGGTACTATATCCAGCTGAGGGACTTGCCTGCAGCATCCCAATGGAAAAGAAAAAAAAAATAAAAATCAAGCTTTAATTAGCTTTGAAATACTTAACTGTCTTTGGCAAATATGGGCACCAACATGTTTTGCTGGAATGAGAGACTTTTTATTAATAGATTCCTGCTCCACGTTCTACACGGAAGATGAGAGAACTGAGTGCTTACAGTGAAACAGTAGGGAGGCTTATTAAATCAATACACATCTGTTAGATAATGGGCTCTAAGTCAAGAATGTTATTCTGAAAACCTCTCAGCAAAATGTTGCTTGTTTGGCACTGTTTTCCTACAGCTATTCCCTCATTCAAGGATCCCCTCCAGAGCTGACCATCTATTTTGTAGTGTTCAGTTCCTAACAAGCGTATCCAAACATCTCTGCCAAATGGAAAGGATTCTCCAAAAATCTCAGACAATATTCTTAAGTATGTCAGCGAGTGACAGCAAGATGCTGTGAAGTTTAAATCTCTTCATCCCATGCCATAAGGTTAAGACCTTAAGAATGCTAAGTAAGCTAATGGGAGCCAAAAAAGTCCCCTATACTACTTGCAGTGTACTAGTAACAATTTGTAATGACGTCCTGAAATATCTGCAAAATAATACACAGATATGTATAGATACATAAATATAAAATACAGTAATGTATTAAATATGTATTATATTTTATGATACATGTATAAAGACTGCTGGGACATGTAGCTCTTTCTTGTGTAAGATAGTGTGGTCTCACAATTCAGCAGACATGGTGCTACTCTGTTCTGCCTCTCCCTTATAAAGTCACTCTTAGTAAGTCACTTCTCAGTCTGTGTGCACTCTTATCTTTTGTCTGTCTTGCTTATTTTTGCTACAAATTGTGTGAGGCAAAAGTTGCCCCTTGAAGTATCTATGAAATGTTCAGCAATTTCATTCAGAGCCCCTGGGCACTACTGTAATAAACATGAATAAAATAATATTTACCCAGTTCAATATGGGTAAATATTTTACCTTTATCACCTTAAAGCAAACACATAGCTTAATTCTTAACTAGCGTGTGTATATTAACTCAGAATGTAACAGTGAAGAAACTTAAAGATGAGCATAATAGATGTAATTATGATGAATAGGAGCATGAGAATAAAGTAAGATGCTCTGAAAAATGGTAGGGAACGCAGCGAGATCAGCTCATATTTATGTAACTTCACTCATCCACGTTATTTCCATGATATGCATAAATTTGGCTACTTCTGTAATATTTGAATTTATGTTTTACAGACAGGCAAATGTTTTTTCTCCAGTGGAAAACATAAATGAGAAATATAAGGCTGTCATCTACTGACTCACCATGGTAATTCCTGGTACAGTGGTTTCAGCAATAGCACTGAGCATGTGCAGAAAAAAAAAAAAAAAAAAAAAAAAAAAAAAAAAAAAAAGGATGGCCGATGTTTGCACACTAAACAGTGTGAATCATAACATGATATCAATATTAATCTATCCCTTATAAAATCTTAAGACCTTTTCATTTAATGAATAAGATACTACACAACAATATAATCTGTACTTTTCCAAATTAGCCACAAACCATCTGGTTTCTCTCCAATTACTTGATTTTTTTTTTCTATATCTCTAAATGTTACTGACCTAAAAAAGATTTCATCAAAGGATGTGTGAATCCTAACCCCTCCAGCAACTATTAAATTGGTCCACTCTGTGTCCTGTGCTGACAAATCATTATACTCCAGAGCCTTGCAATCCATGGTAGTATCTCAATTAGAGATAAAGATGAAGCAACAGTGTTCCAAACTCATCCCTCCATCTAAATATGACTTTATTCTTAAATAAAATGGAAAATCTATATACTGTGATCCCTAGTCAGTCATTGCTAAGTTCACTGATAACAGAATACTGGTTCTGCAGTAAGCTAATCAAGTGGTTTCAAATCAACAGTTTCAAGTTATGTATGTGAAGTGTCCTGCCTAAGTTAAATGACATTGAAAACAGCACACCCTTCTTTCTTATGTTTTCTTACAATTTGCTTTAAGCAAACTGGATTTGTGAATAGCTTTTAATTTAGAGTTTGTCTTGACAAGCACTCCGCTTCATCAGCAAAGACTGGCTCACAGAGGTAACACATGCTGAGATTCAGGGTATCCAGAAAATAATGGTGAACTGACTGAATTTCTTCAGTTTTATTAACTGATCATCCTAGTACAGAGACAAGAGTCCAGCTCAGCTCTTCCATCTCCAATGCTAAAGCTATTCCCAAACATGTCATAGAGACCACAGAATTTATTACCTTTGGCACTAAAATACCAATGTCATGCGCCAGCAGTTCAAGAGATTTCAAGTAAGCTTGGAAGTGAAATGAGATTTTTTTTCCTTCTAATAGGCAAATATTATACATATGACTGAGCCACACCATCTAAGCTGAACAAGAATGACCCAAATGATAGTAACTACTCTCCTTTCAGGGGATCTTTTAAACTCTAAATGTTATCATGTTGAAAGTAGGCTCTCTTGTCAGCGGAAGATATTCTGAAGGAATGCAACACTGTTTATGCCATCTCTGTAATGCCACTTTTCTAGATTTATAAATCCAGTCTATTAAAGGCAGCAACCACTAAATGGTAGGAATTACTTTAGCCTCAATTAAGAAAAATAAGCAAGCCCATTTCTTCTCAGAACAGCACTTGAGTTGAATCTTTAATTTAAAAAAAAAAAAAAAAAAAAAGCAAGCTATTTCTTGCAGTGGGACCTGTGCCATTTGATCAAGTAATCTCTGTGGAGTTATAATGATCACTTCCAACCTACTACAGATTTTCTGGTATGTTGTGACACTGATACAGTAACTATTTTTTCCTTGTGGAGCAATAGAGGATGTTAAATACAGTCATAGATCACTACTAAATCATTTGTCATCAGTAAACTATTTGGTGGTCTTTTTGTACTCCTTTTTATTGGAGCATGAGAATTTAAGAGTACAAGAACTTCTCCTTTAGACAATAAACAGATTCTACTTTGTCTATGTATTTGGGACACTGTAAGCCAATCAATGGAAAGCTATTTTATAATCACAGCTTTTCCACATTGCCTTGGCATCATCATCCCCAACTTGACTAGCCTAAAATAATCATGATTTTAAACACAAAATGGCTCCTTGGATGGGCAACTAGATCCCATAACTCCCAGGGTACTTCCAACTTGTTGAGACGCTCAGTGTATTTTGCCAGACTTAGATTCTGGCTTAGTGAATCATGAGATTATGCTGAAGATGTCTTAAAGATTTTACATCCTCCTGAGATCAAATGCTTATAATAAAGTCTTTAATTCATCTATTTCTTCATATCTTAAAGATACCTTGAAAGCATATGTATTGCAAATTAAATTTGAAACAGTCAACAGTCTGTCATCCCATAGTGAGAATTCATTGCTTATATTTTACCAGTATCTTAAATTTGTTTGTCACTTTTTTGTTTCAAATAACTTAGTGGATGCCATGCACACACTAACTCCACTAGCAGACAAAGTGCTGATGTAATTACTAACTAATCTGATCTAATTACTGACAAGCTCCTGAACTAGGAAGGTTAGTTAACTGTAGCTTTAGTTATTTCCACTGTATCTATTCTTTTTAAATACAGTGAAGATCAATGGAAAACATTAGCTTTATATCAGATTCCAGTATCAGAATGTAACTAGTTGCCTATATAATCTGTCTAGTGGGCCATTTCACACATTTCAGGTCATGATTACTTTTATCCACCACACATGGACCACTGTATTGGCTTGTCACACTTAAAAAGGAGCCAACAAAATGCAGTTGTCATAGTTGGCAAAGAAGAAAAATGTTTAACTTCAGCAGAGTACTCTAGCTGCTAGACAAACATTAATTAATTAATCTTGCTGTTTCAAAGTAAAGTACCAGCCAGATAGAGAAATTAATGCTGACAAGTCAGCCAGTTTGGCACAGTGTAGCTTTAATGGTTTACCTCCGTCCTTACAGTTATCTTAAAATGAGGTTGCTGTCTATGACCTTTACTACTTCTTTTAAAAGGAAAACTACAGTTTTAATACTGGAAATTTTATTTTATTCTGAATGAGATTTTCTGAGTCAATGCAATGTCCTATGTATTGGTGGGTCAAATTTCATACCAAATTTTAAGTTTACTTCCTAATAGATATGTATAATGAAATTCTACATTGTATTCCAGGGCTTTGTAACAGGAAGTCTTAGAAGACAGCTTTGGATAGTTTTTGGACACGTTTTTTTGACTGTAAGACCATTAGGCTATTTTTTTCCCTTCTGGAGTTCAGAACTATTTCTTCTAATAGTAACACAGCATTTTGCTGCTATCGGTATGGAAGCATTGAATATTTACATTGTAGGTGTAAAGTTTTATCGTAAACACACTTCTCTGGTGTTAATAACTCTCATCAACTTCAAAGGCCTTTGGAAAAAGCCCCAATTCTGACTACAAAATTTGTTTGAATTGCATCACTGTAAGGGAACTGCATGATACTTACTGTGAAATGGATATTCCTACCATATCAATCTTTTTAAAATTTAGTATCTTAATATGACCCATGACTCAAGTCACCTTTTGTACTGCTTTCTGTTTGATTATAATTTTATCTATTAATCATGTTAATCCAATAGAATCTGCCTTAATCAAATGCAAGTCAATTACCTACTTCGTCAAATTACATTTTTAATGAAAGACATTTTTTAAGATTGAATACCAATTAGGGAACGTGTTTAGGGAAGTGTGGCTAGCTTTAAACTATGGAAACAACTTGGCTTTCCACTGAGAAGGTAGTTTTCATATCTGCTTCCATGTCAAGTAGTCTGAAAAACACTTCTGAATGGACACTGATCTCACAGCAGACAGTTGTTGCCTATGCACCTATATAGGCACTGTCCAACCTAAAAAAAAAGTCTGCATGTCTCCTGTCTGATCACAGAGAGGGATTAGGCTAGGTAGACTTTAAGGGACAGATCATGACTTGCTACATGAGAATTAAAATGAAGAGGAAGGCTACACTGGCCAGTGGTGGTAAACCTGGGATATGACAATCAAATGTACCAGCCCCAAAGATGCCTGGGTATTCAGATCCCTGACCCACAAAGGCTTAGTCAGAAAAGCTTCCCTGACCGTAGCAGCAAATTTTCTTTCCCTTTCATTCCCCTGCAGCTGAAACTCAGAATAGCAACCTCTGTATTTCATGAGTTCATTTCCATCCCCATTTGACCAACTTCCAGTAAATCCTAAATCAAGATGGAACATTATGCAAAAATTAGTCATGATTTCTTTCTGTTTTACCATATGATCACTCCTGAAAATTAAAGGTGAGTGATCTCATAGAGAAAGAATGCTAACTGATCAACATGGCAAATCCAACCTTCTAAATCCAATGTTTGTAAAGATCATCTTCACCCCTCTTTGCTTTTTATTCCCACCTCTTCAGTTCTCATTTGCTTGGGTGTCCTGCAGCCTCTCACATTCCAGACTTGCTTCCCTGACAGCTCCAGGGAAGCTTTCTGAGAGCAATGGCTTAATCTGCCAGCAGGTCCATGTACCAGCCCTTTCAGTATTCCAGAATCTGGTCATTCATCCCAATATCCCCTTTCTTTGTATTTGCAGAGTACAAAATAATCTATTTACCAAATAAGACACCTCTATTTTAAGTTATACTTATATTACACAGAGGTCCTCACAGTACCGTTATACAAAAGTTCTGTAGGGAAGGATGACTGATGTTAAAAAGCAGACCCACATAAATGCAGCGTGTGCACACAAACATTTCACTGGCAGTAACATCAGATTTGTAGGTTCATTAAAACAAAGACCAAGTAAGACAATGTTTTTCAGATATTTACACTCATATGCAAAGCACACCCAACATAAAGCAACCTGAATTTGTTCCCTCAGGAAGAAGGATGGGGCCCTGCACTTAGCATGTATGTAGTTCCATCAGAGCTTGCAAAAGAGTCTGCACAAGGTGTGCGTTTCAGTTTTTTATAATAGATGAACTGGAAAGAATGAAGACAAACAGACTTCCCCGATGATACAAATCAAAACAGTGGCAGGGAACCTGTGAAACTGGTGAGAGAATCCAACAACCTCAGTATTCTGAACAGACTGATGGAGAGCTTGTTGGCAGTCACAGGCTCCAGTTTCCACACAGCATGCTAGACATGCACTAAACCCAGTTCTCAGCTCTAACTTGTGGAGGTCTGCTTCCTTCTGATACACTAAATTGTCTAAAAAGCTGTATGCAAAGTCAGCAGTCCAACACACAGGATACCAAAAGGCATCACAGAGTTTCACAATGTACTTACCTAGGCAAGAGAAGTGCTCTCTCAGTAACTGGAGATGTTTGTAAAGCTGCCTCAGGTACCTGTGCTCCTATCTAGTTGAAAGGACAGTACTGTGAAAGTGTATAAAACTAGACAATTTAGGGATAAAATATCCTGACTTAACTCAAGGCAAGGTATTTAGATCCTACCATTGTTTTTATTTAGTAATCTGTTACAGATTTTCTTCTAACCAGTGTTCAGCTTTTTTTGCCTTCTTTTACTTTTTGTTTTTGTTGTTGTTGGTTTTATTTTCCAGGTGAAAGCATTTGATCAACTTCTCTAGACCTTGAATTAGCCAATGGCCATGATCAAACCTTTTAGGCTCTAAGAAAAATAACATGGCTGACTGCAGGAGAACCAGGGTTTGCAGAAAGGAAAGACCATCTTCACAGTTGTTCCTCTCCTGTAAGCCTCATTTTTCCTTCTTACTGGGACGTGTCAACCTGATCCTTGGTCCTCTCTTAAAACAATCTGGTTTTCAATGCAAACATTTGATATATGATGCAATTATTCTGTTGTCTAAATGGAGAATGTCACTTAATTAAGGTCACTCAACACAGTGAGTTTTTAAAGGACATTTTAGAAGTCCTAAGACAGTAGTGCTTCCTTTCTAGGAAGAATTTTAAATCTCTCAGCTTCAATATTTATGCTAAATAGCTGACCTGAAAGGAGTCTTACTGGAGAATGGGGCTGTTTATATCCCTTTAACCATACATAGGTAACTTAGTAGGCAGCAGCTTTTCAAATTTTGAATTTGCATAGCAAAGCAAACACTGAGAATGTAGAAGACTTAGTCTAGTATTGTAGAATGCTGAGTAAGATAAAGCACGGAATATATTTTGTCTGCAGATACACTGCAAACACAAAGAGGAATATTTCAAAGAAACTAACCTCTATAAATTAAATTTCATCTGTTGCATTATTACTGACAAATACCTTACTAAAGAAAGTGTCTTAAATTATATTACTAATCTCCAATTTGAATTAAATTCAAAATGCTATACACAGGCATTGGGTATGGCTTTCCTGCACTGATATATTTTTTTAAAACATTATGTCATTTTAATATGATTAGAATTAAAACAATGTGAGTTTTAAAATTCTAAATTCACATTAAAAAACCCCCAACCTAATACTTTTAATTTGCTGTTAATTTAATCTAAATAAATATTACACAACAGAGACACTTTGGGCTTTTGAGAGAAATTATGCCAGTCAGCCAGAGCTTAACCTTACTCACTAAACTGATTGATGGCATGTAACATCACAAACAATCTATTTTCTAGCTCCGAACAGCTACATAATGCTCTTGTTTCTTATAGTAACTGGATTGCCAATACAATATTGACAAAGCATCACTAGGCTGGAGCCAAGCTGACCTTCTATCACCATTTTTCTTTCGGGACACGTCACATTGCACTGCACTGCTCTGAGTAACACAGCATGCCCAGGTCTGCAGCTTTCAGAAGGGTAAAACTTTCAGAGTACCTTAGTAGATCAGACTTGCACTGATTGGATAAATAATAAAAAAGCCACTTAAAAATGAGACCGTTTTGTCTTATTGTTTACGTGCCAGAAAGACTATGAAAGCCCGGTATTTTCCTCGTATCTATACACACTTTTCTGGATTCAGACCAGAGCTGCACAAGATATTGTTTACCCAAGTACTCCCAGGCACCATGTGCCATCTGTTGGGCATTGTGGAAGGAACCATAAAACTTTGCAAGCTTTGCAAAATTTTGGAACAAAAATATTTGCTTTCTCAAAGTCCCAAACAATAAAAAAATATCTTTATGGGCTGATTGCCAAATCCTGGTTAACACAAAGCAGGATAAAATAAAGCTATCTTAAACAACTGCAATTATCTTTCAGGATTCTGTAGAATCTAAATATCCTGAATGTCTTTTGTTGAGGTTACATGAACTCATCCTCTGAAAATATGCAGATAAAAATAAATGAAGTAAAAATTTCTGTATATACATTCTCTCACTGCATTATGCTACGTTTTAGAGAAAGGTATTCTGTACAGCAAAACCTCACAGAACTTCCCTTCAAAGGAAGGTGAATCGGTAAATATTCTTCAGCTCAGTATCACAGCAATTTTTGTTTACTTTTCAAGTGTGCATTATATTGCAGTGGTTTAGTCCTTTATCAGAACTACTGACTGTTCAACCAGAATACCATGCTTTTTGAAGCAGTAACCACTGATCTAACTGAAGACCAGCATGCACTTGTATTTTTACATTATAAAAGAAATGGAACAGATTTATATAGAGAATAAAGGCTATTACAGTATATAATTAACACAAAAATATTTTCCAGGTTTAACTGTCCAATACAGTGACAAAGCAATAAATTTATCTTTTAATTAGCCATGTTAGTGCTGGTGGAATTTGGCACAAATTTTTGTAGGATTATCACACTCCAAACCAGCACCAAATTCTAATTTTCAGTTTTTAGTTTCTGACCAATATTCCCCGCAGTTCCACCCCCAAGTTCTTAAACAACTGTATTGTTCTTTCTGAAAGCCTTTCTATCAGTCAGTTACAAGGAGTGAAGAGTGCTGGCATCTGTCTGCTCTTGGCATTTATGAGCAGGTTTGGGGTAAAGCAATTTTGTTACTCAGTCGTGTAAAACTACTAGGCATACTTTTAAATCCTTCTGCTCACTATTATCCTGAATTTTTAATTTTTCACAGGAACCAGTTCTAACTTTGTTCTAGTTTATACAGCTCTGGGATTTTTCCCACCTTCCTCCCTTTCCATCAACCCTTTGTTTTGGGGATGTGCAGCCAGTTGATATTACAGGTGATTGGTACACATGAAAAATGAGAAGTCTACTTAAATTGTACCTATTAGTACTGCAGTACTTGAAGTCTCCCCAAATGATTCCTACTCTGATTTACATGACCTAGTTAATTTTCCCCTCGATGCTTTCAAACAGAAAGACATCTCTAAATTTGAATAAACAATCTCAACCTCATCGCAGGCTGATGACCCTGGGCTTGCATCAGTATCTTGAAGTAGTTTGGCTTTACAAGTAACTGCCATGCAACAAAATCTCGCCTATGTTTGCTCCCTTGAGTTGGTGGCTCCTGCCATTACAAATGACAGTTGCAGGAATTTCTCTGGCACAAAAGGATATTTCCATCCTTCTTTAGCCCTGGTTGAAGTTAATTAAACTCTCTTGAGCCCATGGCAGTTTAGCAGAAGAGTTTTGCATTTCCATCCAGCCCTACTGGAGAAACCAAGTTTCTGACTAATTCTGTGCATGTGAGTACATGAGTGTCTGGGCAGTTCCATTTACATCAGTTAGACTACTTACATGTTTAGGATTAATTACACATTTAAGGCAGATTTGCCAGTGATTACCATTAGTTGCAGCTGCAGTGATTTAGGTCCTTCCAGGTGTGTTAGGATAAGTACAACATGCTGCCTTCTTCATTACTTTTTTCCTTTTTATTTAAGCCAAATGATCTCTTTGAATTCATAGTTTCCAAAAAAGGTAGCAAAACTGGAAATGTCTCAAGGCACAGCCGTGCTACTGCAGTCAAATCTTCTGAATTTCAGAGATGTATTTATGCACTGTTCAGATTGGCAATACTGGTGATGCTCTCCAGGCTCTGTCATCTTGTCATGAAATTCACAGATTTTATACGTTTCTGAACTACATTAAAGATATACAGTAGTGCTCAGAAGCCTTCTACCTGGAGCAGCTAAAAAAGTGATACGAGCTGATTGCACAGGTGTATCACCATTTCAGTCCACATGAAGCAGGAATGGTGTACAGCAGCTGGTTTAGGGAGTTAATACCTTGGCTGCAGAGTCATATTACTGTAGAGGCAGATACAAGTTGCAGATCTGGTGTGATGCTGTGTGTTTTCCTATGTCATACTCCCCAAAGATTGGGGGCAGGGGAGGGAAATGGCAAAAAATAACTGCAGAGAGGAGATACGATTACACTCCAAAAGGGAGAGGAGACCACAGTCTGGCTCTGCTTGCACATAACTGCCAGTGTTAGCTCTAGACTAGCAGTATTTTAAGGAAAAATTGTTATTACCGTTGACAGACTTTTGCTGCTACTGCATTATCATGGCAAGGCAACATTCACTTTACAAACGTTTCTGAAATATTATTAACTCCAAACATAATGGAAAATGACAAACAATATTTTTATAATGTCTCTTCTATACTAAATTCAAATTAGGACTGCTAGCAATACAACGTTTTCCATTAATTTCTGCAAAGGTCTATCTTTATCCAGCAAATGTGTGTGTTGGAGGCAGACAGAGGGAGGGACAAGGAAGAAAATGCATGGCTAATAATGATATAAAGAAACTTAGACTTTAAGGAGTCAAGTCAATTTTCATCCTGATTGATCAAAATCAAATACAATAATTACCAGTTAAAATACCACTCCAAGAGGACTCACTGCTGTAAGCCACCATCAGAAGAGCTCCAGCTTCAGCCATCATCCCGTCTGATGTTAACAAGGCTCCTTTCACAAACTAAGGACTTTGCATGAAATGGTCCTAGATCAGAGGCAAACAAATATGGAAATGGGGAATTACTTTGTTAGAACAGTCCTGCATATTACAGCCTGACACTTTACTGATAATCCCATCACCAAGACCACCATGCATTCTGAGACGTAACAAGGAAAAATACAAAAGCTTAGTTTTAGTAATCTGTTATTAAAAGGTGCTCGTATTCCTTGACTCTTCCTGTGAGCCTGATTTCCTGTCAAAACACAGCCACTTTTCATGTGACAAAATGTTACTGGGTGCATGTCAACTGCTATTCTGGCAGGTTTTATACTGGCATTCAAAAATGATCAAACAAGTAGCTGAAGGAAGGAAGGAGAAAGTTGCACCTGTTTATTTCAGATTCTTTCCTCCTTTTTTTTGCCATTAATAAAAAATGTATAGTCAGAAATTCAGAACATTTCAGATCTTCACTTCAGTTATAATGACACAGACTTCAGGCATGTTTTGGTGTAATCAGCAACAAAATTATAGCTATTGATTGCTGCCATCAGAATTAAACTTCTGGCCACTAATTTGCTACACTGAAGTCATGTAAAATGGTTCCCCTTAGTAATGGTTCACCAGGAAGAAAAAAACCCTCTCCAGTGCCTTATTGAAACTTAAAAAGTAGAAAATTTTTAGAATAGCAGTGAAAATCATCAGTTCAGCACACATGATATCTGAATGGTGAAGACAGGTGTTTATATTATGACATAATTACATCATAACTAGTGTCTGATATTTAGTGATTATTTAAAACACCTTTATAATCAGAATCTGTTTCTAAAATAAACCCCAATCAATAGTTATTTTTTTACTTGCCTAATTTATATTCAAATTGCCATATTATCTCTTAGAATACTTTTTAAAAAAATTCTATTTTACATTTTGACAATGAAAAAGCATGGCATTCTAATGATTACATGAAAATATAAAAATAATTAGATGTTAATTTGTAGCCATGTATCCATAATTATAGCTATATCTAGGTGTCTTTGTATAGCTAAAATACATAAGAAAATGAGAAATGTATAGTTTATCTATACACATAATAAAGGCAAAATAAATACAGGGTAGTCATTTTATATTATCCTTTTGATCTATAGGCTACCAGTAGAAGACATAATCTTTTATTTATATTACGTGAGGTAAAATTTTGAAACAGGATTTTCTGTGTCTATCTTCCTGCTCACTTCATAATTAAGCCTGTAGGGCTGCATGGTTTATTTTTTAATGCTGTACTTGTCAATTTCTGTTATCACTAATTTAAAGTTCACGGCTCCATATATCATAAAAATATGAGGGCAAAACAATTTATATTAAAAAACGTTTTGAGTTGAGGGGGTGGCTAAGTTTTCCTGTGCATTCTCTTCAAGATTTCATTTCACATAGTGCTGATTTACAAAGCTGGAAAGAGAGTACAAAGCTCTAGTGACATGCACTTTCTTCCACACCTCCATATCTTCTCCCCCTCCATCTTTCTCCCTTTAGAGATAAATATATATATATGAATGAGATAAAATTGTGCCTTCATTAGTATATTAGCCTTTTAAATTTAGCTCCAAACTTGCTACCACAATCAGTCCTACCAAGATCAACTATGACACTCACTATGAAGAAAAAGCATCTCTTATTTTACACAAAACATTACAAGGTCAGATCAGTGTCTTTCATCTGTTCCCACCTTCACCAGACTGAACAATAGGCAGCAATAATCCTGTGATATCCACAACTAATTTATCCAACAAGAAGACAGGTAGCACTCTGAACCGCACTGCTGCCTGAATAGGTGCAGTAAATAAGCAGCTTAATGGTAGCCTTTCAGGCAGGAGGGCAACATATCACAGCATGGCATTTTTATAATCTTCTTGGCATGCCTACAGCCAAGAGCACATAGCTGAGCGTATGTTCCCTCTTCTGTCGGGCTTAGGATGCATGTAATCGTTAGATTGTGACACATTGTGCCTTTAAGCAAGTTTAACTGTTTTATATCCCCTCTGATCTACAGCTTTGTACATCTGTTAAGTTGCCTCTTAAACTTCAGTCAGCACATCTGTGGATCTGATCTTTCTGAAGCTCATTGCGTGGCTTAGGTTTTGCACAGTGTTTCTTTATATCTGTCCAGTGTTTATTTGCAAGGGATACCTTTTGTATTAGTGTTCTTGCTGAGCTAGAGCAAAGGACCAGAGTTAAATCTATATGGGACATCTTCATCTGGCACAGAATTGAATGAGGCACTAGGAACTTATTCCAATAACTTGAATTACAAATTGGTGAAGTTAATAGGTCCCTTTTCTTTATGTCTTTGAGCAAAGGGAATGTCTTCTCCCCACCCAAAAGACATTTTGCTCTGGAGGCATAAAGGAGGCAGTTACTGGACTTCTCCCACAAAGTCCCCTAGGAATATTGATGAAATACCCCAATTATGGATAGATGCACTAATTTGCTGGTGCACTGACTACACTCTTAACCTCCCACTGATGTTGGTCAGATTTCAGATACTTATTACATGTTGACTGGTCTCTCAGCGTTTTGTCCTCTTGCACAAAGCAGCCCTGTACCAGCCAGCATTCCACAAAACTATTGCACCGAGCCTGATTCAAGTAGTGTTGGGTAGAGGATTGAGCCAGCAAAGCAGAAACCCCTTTAACTCCAAGAAATACTTGCAGAAGTCCTCTTCCACAAAGCAGTATATACCCAGTGTAACGGCAGACTGAAGATCTCTGCAGAAAGGCTGATACCAAATTTATTTTATACCACGGTTTTGTTGTGTTACACTATGCATTGAAAGCCTTCATAGAAATTTCAGGTATATGGAAGAACACCTGAATGATCCCTAGTATATCAGGACTGAATAATGCAGAGACTGGGTGATGACATCTGAAGATCCCAGTAAGCATAAACTCAGAAGGGCCTCACAGCTTCTACCATGAAGCCACCAAAATGTAAAAATGCTACAGTAAACCTTAGGCTAAAACAGTTATCTCTGCACACGCTTGTCAGCTTGCTTACTGCACTTTTTTTCTTGGGGAGCTTTTCCAAGCATTGGAAGAAATACTACAAATAAATAATTTAGAAGTTTATGAGTCATAAGATTTATTCTTACCTTGTATTGAAAACTATGAATTATTACTTTGTCAGTGAAACGTTATAAGCTTCCCCCTATAAAATGCTAAGTAAATAGAAGCCTATGTTCAGCCAACAATGTCAGTGCATGTGTGAAAGCAGTTCTTGTCCTACCCCAGTGGTCAGTACAGCGCAGTCTACCTGGACAGCGAGTTAAAGAAAGCACAGCAAAGCTCTCACACCAGTGGGGCGGTGGCTTCCCCAGACAAAATTACCATGGGCAAAATTTTGCCTATACTGACATCAATGACAGAATTCCCCATTACCTTTTTAATGAGTTATAAGTAAGAGAAACTCAAGCATTAAATATCTGCTTTACTGCAGTTTCTTTTGAGATACTACCCAGATATGGGTACAGTTTTTAGTTACTATTCTGCCAGGATATCAGTAGAGTTCACAACTATTCACTTAAAAAACCTCCAGGAAATTATATTAAGCTACAGAAACAACTTTTTGATTATTCTCACAGTTAGGATTTCATCCACTCTTACAAAAATATCTCCACTTCAAACCTAGAGGGCCAAGAACTGAAACAGAAGTCTTCAGGTTAGAAAAGATCAAATGAAACCAAAAGCAAGTCTATGAGGAAGCGTGTGTTTCTTAGAATTACTCTGATGCAACAGTTCATTATCTAAAGATGGAGTAAGCTGCTGGACAGGGTGATAAAGGAAAGGAGAGGCTTCTGCCTAGGTTTCCTCACTATGATCCAAAGTGTATGATATACTTTGGCATCCTAATGAATATGAGCATTTGACTTATCAGTGTTGCAGGATTACTAAGAGATGTCACAACTACCTTTTCCAAATGCAGGCATTCAGCTGCCAAGTTTGACTCTTTAAGCAACAATTATGCAGTTGTAATAGTTTGTTGCCAAGATGATTCACACAACACCAGATTGGAAGGGACCTCAAGAATCATCTGGTCCAACCTTTCGGACAAAAGCATGGTCTAGATAAGATGAACCAGCACCCTGTCCAGATGAATCTGAAAAGTGTCCAATGTTGGGGAATCCTCCACTTCCCTGCAGACATTATTCCAGTGGCTGATTGTTCTCACTGTGAAAAACATTCCTCTTGTATCCAACCAGAACCTCCCCAGGAGTAACTTGTACCCATTACCCCGCATCTTTTCCATGTGACTCCTTGTAAAAAAGGAGCCTCCACCTTCTTTGTAGCCACCCTTTAAACACTGAAACATGGTGATGAGGTCTCCCCTAAGCCTTCTCATCTCAAGACTGAACAAACCCAATTCTCTCAGCCTTTCCTCATATGGCAAGCTTCAAGTTTCCTCTCTTTCTTCCCCAGTGACACCTTCCACGCTCTCCCCAAAATGATGCCTTATGTTTATATACGATGAATTTTCCAGAACAGCGAGAACAGACTTCCTAGTGCTGCATCATTACCCCTTTGCTTGGCAGAGAAGTAGAAAAGAGCTTGTCTGAGCTGGTAACCATCAAGCTTTACAGTCTAACAAGTTCCACTACCATAATGAAAATCCAAAGACCTGGAAACAATATACAGAGCTTCCCTGACTAATTTTATTATGCAGACACACTTAATAGCTCCTGTTACAATCACATTTATAGCAGGAAAACAGTATTGGATTGTGACTATCACACTAAATCGACATGGATTATCAGTCATTAAAAAGGAACAAAATTAGCAGCAAGCAGTAATATTTTACACTTATCAAATCTACAGCTGGTCAAGGTTCATTACAATACTGTGCAATAAAGTCAGGAAGCATTGGCTCATTCTACAGAACATTTAAATCTCTATTGTATTTGTGTAGGATATAATTTCTGATAGCAATAAAGCCTAATAAAAGTTACACCCCGATGAATAAAGTGTTAATAAATTGACCCAAGACATTTAAATGGCTAATTATATTTGAGATAAAGGAGGATTCACTTGTTTCTGTAGATTGTTTGAAGCTGTACTCTAACCAGCTAACTAACCAACTACAAAATTATTTTATATAAATATATCTCTGTGATATAAAATATTAATATTTCTAGCTCCTTTTTCAATAGATTAATAATTAATCAGAATTTTCTAACACATTTCCTATTCATCAAAAGACTCATACCTCTCTTTAAAATGTCCAAGCTTTGCATAACTTAACTTTAACTATTCCCTAGATTTTATTTTATTTAAAAGTATTTACACCAACTATGCTTAGCTTTTTCATAGGCCCTTTCAGTAATAAAAAGGGGTACTTTATTATAAAATAGTGGTACTCTATTACAATACTAATAATGATATTACAAAACGTATGTAAAAAGACAGACCAAACACACTGACCAGGTCAGGGTATTCACGCAGGATAATTACTGTGATGGGCATCCTGAGATCCTGGGCCTGAGTCTAAAAAGCTGTCCTCTTTTAAGTCTGAATCAGGAGTTACAGTAGACAGTACACACTTTGTATAACTCACTCCTTATTAAAAAAATACCATATGAATTCAGGAGAATCACCCTCATCTTCCACCATCACTTATGCAAATGCTCACATATATCTAAGCCCCACTCCCTAGTCTTTGGAAGGTTTCAGAACCCAGCTGCACAGAAGACACCACCTTGCACAGGCAACCAGAGAGGTATGGGGATCAAGAATGAACTATCTAGCATTTAGGTCCACCAGAAAGATTTAGGAACAGAATAAGCAGTAAGGACCTGGCTGATTCTTGATCTCGTTTACTGCATGACTGCACCAACAAACATGAGGGATAAAAAATGAAACCAATCAGAAGCAGAAGGTTCACAGAACGACTTCTTTTGGTAGCATCAACTGCTTAAAATATTTCCCTAGCTGCACCATAGAGTTTTGGAAATCTTTGGTGGTTTGCTTCTCCAAACCACATCAAATAAAATAGTTAAAATTCTAACAGGCCTCTGACATGAATGGAGTTGCCCAGCAATGTCACTGTTTTTCTGGGTGCTGAGTTCTAGATGCTGGAGGAATAATAATTTGCATATGGAAAAATGACTGGGGTGGTACAAAGGGAGACAAAATGACAAGGAATCATTCCCCACCCCCACCAAACAAAAAAAAAGGGGGTGGGAAGCAAAAAGACAGGAATTACTAAAATTGATTGTGTCAGGATTATGGTGTTTTTGAAACAAATTGAGGGGAATTTTACATGGGAAAGTGAAACAAAATTTCCACATTGTAAACTGAAAATTTCTAGCCATTTCTCAGTAATCTACTTATCACTAACAGGTACTTAGTCTTTCTGTTCCATTTGGGAGACAGATGCACAAGAACTAGAATTCTCTATGAGATGAGAATTTTCATTTTTGAGCAGCTTAGTCTTATTTTGTGTTGGGTTTAGAACTGAAACCTACTACTGCTAACTAGATTACCTACCAAAGGAGAGAGGGGGACACATCTCTCCCAACAGCTTCACGGTTTCTTCTCTAGGATCGCTGAAGGGAGTC
Source organism: Athene cunicularia (assembly GCF_003259725.1). Taxonomy (NCBI): domain Eukaryota; kingdom Metazoa; phylum Chordata; class Aves; order Strigiformes; family Strigidae; genus Athene; species Athene cunicularia. The sequence goes on along the minus strand of NW_020799112.1, from coordinate 5,688,062 downwards.
TTTACCTAGCTGACCCATACATTTTAGAGATCAGATTATAAGTAGAATCTCTGCCTGATCAGACAATCTTTGGCTAGAAGACTACTTTAATTAGGACCATATTGGACACATTGAGCTAAGCCACTGAGGTTTGTAACTTTTATCTATTACCTGTCATGCTTATATTCCAGTATAAGCTACAAACTTGTAAAATGTTCTGGTTTTGGGAACATTTCAAGCTTGAATAATTTTTTATAACTGGTCCCAGGTCAGTGAAGCATTTACAAACAGGCAGATGATCCGTTACCATCCTGGGACTTCAGGATATTGCTGAAATCTTTGATTCATTTGTTGCAATCTTATTTTTATAGCAAGATTACCCGCAGTGCTAAAGGAGAAACTCATGATTTTAAAAAGTTACTCTCTTTTGACTGCCTGTGTTTTCGGAGCTTTTGCATCTGACAACCATACACCCCTGCACTGTAACAACTCTGTATATACCTGTGTAGTTTTTATAGGCATGGGTTTAGCATACTACAAATATCACTGTCATGACTGTGCCCTATGCCATTTGATGTGTTTTGTCAAAGTAGCTGTTCAAATCACAGCTGTTTCCTGAAGTGCCTGCAAAATTCTCCACTCTCCTGGGCACTGCATCATCTATGCTAAGCAAAGTGAGCAGTTCTTTCTTTTCTTCCTGTTGCTCCAGCCCAGAGGGATGAAGAGGCGGCAATCCTGATGGGTTCCACCTTCTCTTCCCTTCTTTCAATTTCCTAGCCCCTAAGATTGAACCAGCTTAAAGTTGCAAGGCACTCCAAGGCACCTTGAAGAACACACTAATCACTTATTTTGAAATACTATAGTTAAGTCTTTATATTTTGTGTGGCATCTTAACTACTAGACATCAAATGAAATAGAAATATTTGAGTCAAGTCATTAAAAAAAACCCCATCGTGTGGATTCCTTACTGAGCTGGTAAATTCTGTACACATACTACAGTGGTATGAAAGCCCATCTTTGTGACTTTGTGATATTAATGTTCTACACACAGTATTAGAATACCATCTGTCTGTATACCTTGTATGTAATGCATGTAATTTCCATACATTTTCTAATACATGGAAAAATGAGCCTGTGTCCTTTAGTGGAAGCATTCACATATTGAAGAACAATACTAGGTAAACTCACTAAGACCCAAATAGGGAACTTACCTAGGGAAAATGCTTTCTTCATTGAATACCTGTAAAAACCCCCTACATTTTTAACCTTGTCAAATTCTGTTAGTAGATACATAAAAATCTTTTATTAGTGATCAGGATGAAAAATAGCTGACAATATTTACCATTAAAATTCCTCATATTTTTAAAAGGTGAACACATAAATCACAGGTAGCTAAAGTTTCGTTTGTTACATTGCACTTATACGACATGTGGAAGTTTAAAAACTTCAGAAAAAGCATTAAGGCACTCTGAAGCCCAAGTCAATTTACCAGCTAATGATTGCAATATCTTGAGTTCCTACATCAAACATCTCTTGTGTAACTGAAGGTTTAAGACCAGGTACAGTAAAAGCAAACATTCTGGAACTATAGTTACTGCTACTGAAATGAGAACAACTTTCCTACCTTTTCTGTAAATCAATGCAAAAAGTCTGATTCTACATTCAAGAACAAATGCTGATCTTTCTAAGGAAATCACACTGTGTGAAACATCTAATTGATATTGCTGTTGTTAAATGGAATTTGAAGTGTCAATAGCTGCAAAACCAGTATTTACTTTTCTCTCTTTGATGTTTTTTCAAAATTCTGTACTAAAATCCCAAAAGCCTAAGGGTGTTTGTTCTTATTCAAAATAGCTTCAGTCTCATCAGTGTGCTACCTTAATTCTTTGCATGCTCAATTTCCTTCTTAAAAGATATCTGCATTGTGTGTTTTTGAAATGGATTACCAAACAGGTGTGAGATTTGAAATGCAGTACAAAGCAGAGATGGCAAGTGAGCTCCCTGGTAACATCCTGTCTGCTGGGAAGGCCTTGGCAGGCAGAGGAGTGGGTTCCATGCTGGAACCTGCAGGGGTGTCTCGGATGACTCTTTGTCAGTGCTGAACACAAATAGGAGGTGTTGCCATTACTCTGCTTCTCCTTGATCGACTGCCTCTGGACCTCAGTATCCCCCATCTGGTTTATGGGTGTATAAATCCCTAAGAAAAGGAATTCGTGTGTGTGTGTGTGTGTGTGTGTGTCACTAAGAAGGTTTGGGACATTTGGAGTTACATATAATTGTCTGCTATATAGTGGAAAATATTTCCACTTTCTCTCAGGGCATGTAGACATGTAAATTGGCACTGGGCCAAGCACCCAGCTCTTACAGGAAGCCTGCAGGCATTAGACATCTGTCTTCTCCACCTTTTGGGAAGTATCTCCAACTTCTCCAGAAGTATTAAACTGTTTGACTTACAAACTGCATTACAGATGTTCAGTATTATCCAGGTTTATCCCACCTACACGTTACATATACCCATTTTCTCATAGCAGACTCTAAATAAGCAGCATGAGGTTTTACCGTAATTTATTTCAAATATAGCGTATTTCCCTCTGTTTTCCTTAATCAGTGGTAGAGTTCCACAGTTCCCTAGTTATTCAAGGAACGTATGCTATAAAGGTTAATTTTTTTCTGTCACATAGACCTAGGTCAGGACAGCATAATTCTAGGACTATAAACAGCAGTTAAAACTTACAAACTCTTGAACACGCAACTTATGGAAAGTCACTGGGACTGTTCATAATGTTTGCAAAAAACAGTTGCACCTGTCCTTTCTTTAACATGCCATTAATAGCCAGCAGACTACAATGTTAAGAGGAAAAAAAAAAAAATCATGTTCTAGAAGCACAAGCCATGAAGACGAAAGGAGAGTCCCATGAGAGGTGGAAGAATCATCTCTGGGAAGACAGATCAGTTCAGCCCCTGAAAGGCAAAATGGAATAACATTTATTCACACAAGCCTTTGATCTTTTCGGCTGAAGTGTTGTGAAGTTTTCAATTTTTTTCCTGAATAGCAAATATTTTCATTACAGCCTGGTTCCTTGAATGTGGAGACTACTGAGAACTCCACCTTATGAAGACCTGTGCATACTGGAATGTCAAACCATCCATTTGTGCTAACTGGCAAAAAAAAAATAAATCCAGGAGTTCTGTATGCTCAATTTATCCTTAGATTTATTTATTTATTTATTGTAGTTAGCTTTTCTCAGCAAGTATACTAAATATTCATACTGAAAATATAAATTAACGATGAATATTTATGGTCTGAATTAATTATCTAGGGGGTTTCTTAAGTAACTATAGGGAGGGGGAAAAAAAAAAAAAGAAAAAAGCATCTTCAAAACTATGGCAGCAGTAGTACATGAAATACAGAGAGAAGCACATTTAGACATGAGGAGGCTGCTCCCAATGGAAAAGAGGAGTCGGCCTGAACTTTCTTCAAACTTAACCAGCTCACAAGTGTCTGACTAATCTTCACTGTCTTCTGAAGCTACCTTGACAGAAAGCAGAAATACTTTGTCTTACTGGAAAGCATCTCAGAGCAATCTTCAGTCCAATTTTGCATCTGTAACTGTGCTTGTGTAGCTTTTCCTTTTTGTTGCTAGTCCATGCCTGTGGATATGCACTCATGACCATTCCTGAAGACAAAGACAGTTGCAGGTGAATGACAAATGGAAGAAAGGGGCTAGCTGCGAGCTAAAGTGTGCTCAAACATGCAAGGGTTTTGCTAAATTGTACAAGAAAAAAAAGTGTTTATGCAGATGAACTATTGCAAAAGCCAGTTTACATCAGTTCCACCCATTCCATCTCTCCGCATATTCCATCACATCTTATTGGGATTCAAACACTAACTTGGACAGATCTGTCATGGATATAATACAAGTGCACACTGTGAGAATATATCAAACTCTAGTGACAGTTTTAAGAGACAGTATTCTGGCAGGTCACTGCTGTGAAATGGCGAAAAAAAATTGGAAATTATTATAGTAGTTGCAGAGTATTTGGAATAGCAGACTGTCTAGCTGGGAAGGGGTTATTCTGCATTGGAAAGTTTGCTGTTTCTGACATAGCCTTCCAGTAAGGATGTAAAAGTTGACATTTTCTAGGGCACACACCGTATGGCTATTTGCCATGATGCAGTCTGGCCTCTGGGTGTAACTAACAAAACCATCTAAAAGTATGCCTGAGGAAATGGCTGAACACTATCAGCACTCCTTACCATGCTACTTTGCAAATACTGAAACAGTGAGTTGGAAACATGGACAATCTTTCATCAGCAAGTTTCCAAGTAAAGTAACTGTTCAAATACTTTCTTTCCTAATTAATCTAAACCTCAGTAAAAGGAAGACTGTTGCTCAGTGTCTCTTCATCATCCTTACTTGCAGTTTTCCTTGGGCCTCTGAGCAGGAATCAGATTGCACAGAGACACAGAGGTAGTTTACTGAATTCTCAAGGACAGACAATTCTCCCAGATTAAACAATATTCACTCTCTGTCAAAAGCTCAGCTTCAAAACTGCCAAAGCATGAGGAGAACGAGGTGCTGCTTAGACCTCTCTGTGCATGACAGGATAAAACAGAAGACTTCTCTGCCTAAAGGAATCCAGATAATGAAATAATCTTTAATCTTTGTCCCTTCAAGGCACTCTCAACACCTGTTATCCTTGATACTGTCACAGGCAAAAAAGTGTGTGAATTCATCCCAAGGCTGGTAATTATTTCAGCTAATTACTCATTTGGATGTAGGGTGATTACCAATGCTCCTTCAGGTGCAACACTGGCCACTTGTTCTAGCTGATGCTTCACAAAGCAAGAGAGTTGCTGATACCCCTTCTCCGTTCTTACAGCAAGATAAACTCCCATGCTATTTAAAATCTGTACTGCAGTGAAACAGCCTGGCCAAGTGGTTAAAACCAAATCTTAAGCAATTCATTTTACGTCAGACATTACTGACTTCATTCAACCTTATTACATGTAGCAATATCTCAGTGTTCAGTATATTTCTGGAGGAGTATTATCGTACCACATTCCCAAACCACCCTTTTCTCAATCCAGAATCACCTTTACATCTATAAATATGAACCAGAAACCTAACTAATATGTTTTAATTTTACTTCTTTCTTCCTAAATCACTAGTGGCTTCAAATCACAAATACTTGTGATGAACAGACAGCAAATACATGCTGGAATCAGGCATCTTGGTGCAACTCTGCTAAGGCACAAAATGTGGGATGTTCGATTTTATGAGCACAAAGATGCCAAGACAGTGCTTTTTCTTTGTAACTTCAAATCCTTTCAGATAAAAACTCCTTTCCAGGCCCCTCTTGAGACCTCATGCTAAAACCAGCCCAAGTTGTTTTCTTGGTCTGATGAAGAGCTCAGACTGCTTCTCCTTTCCTACAAGCTATGTCTTCAGTAAGTGCTTTACCCCTACCCACCTGGGCAATGCTTCTCAGCCTTCAGCCAGGGTGAAAGTACATAGCTATATTTTAATGGAGACTGCTCATTTGTCTCAGCTACTAATTTCCAAGTTGCAGCACTTCAGATGAGTTGTTGGTTGTTACACCCACACCCAAATAGAGTTCAGTCCAAACACAGAACTATTTATGTAGACTACTACTCATTTCTGAAAGGAGGTGTTTGGTATTGGTCTTGAGGGAAGTTCTTAAATTCTGGTGGACACAACACTGAATCCAGACTCTGAAATGAGTGCTCATGAAAGAGAAAAGGCACAAGAGCTTCCCCAATTATCAGACTCTCTGATACTGTAGGAAAATTCAGATCCATCCAATGCAACCACAGGAAAAGAGGATCCTCTTCCCTCACCCAAATGTCATGGAAAAGGAATCTTCTCTCTCTCTCTCCCCTCTCTGTGACGGAGGAGGTATGTGGAGTCTTCAACTCAAGAGATTCTCAAAACTTGACTGGACAAGGCCATGAGCAACCCTATCAATCTCTGAAATCAACTCTGCTTCCAAAGGTTCCTCTCAACTTGAATTATCCTGTGGTCTTTTGTGTTTATTGGAGGTATTGGTATTACTGGAGGTGACCTGCCTTTTCTCGAGGCATGGGGAAAGTAAACCAGTCAGTTGAAGGTCACAAGCCTCTTTTTCCAGAGTGTAACTGCTGGGGGCAAGAGGGAGTGGGCAGGAATACCCAGAGCCCAGGCAGGGAAACTACTCAACAACCAGCTAGCATTCAACCAGCACAAGTTAACATTCAATGAAGGAAAGGCAGCAGCAGTAGTGGTTCTGCGCAGCTTGAATTTCCATTCATGTGTCTGTCCAAACAGCAGCAGAGGTCCTTCAGCACTGCTTCTCTCCACAGTAGGCCAAGGTTTTTAAAATTTATATCTCAAAGAGAAATAAAGAAATGTATAGTCCCCATTTCTGAAATAAGTCTCCTTAAAGATTTGTTCAGAATAATAATAAAAATGTTTTTTACTTGGAAAGAACGACTTGGAGATAGGAGAAAAATTATTTTTATTTATTTGTCTTTAGTTTTCTAAATGCTAAATTACATAAAAACACAGTACCATAAACCAATCATTTTAATGCACTATAGAGCACACTGCTTTGATTTTCCTTTTTAACACTCACCACTCAGAGACTGCTTCAGGTTCTTAAATAATTGGGCAGACAACTGTAGCCCCTCAGAATCCAGTGGTCATTAGCAGCTAAAGATCCTAAAGAGCTGCACTGCTCCAAGCAGCAGAGTGGTTTTATACTCTTAAAGAGGCAATTAATACTTCTGTATTGTTTTGTTCTCATCAGTTTGAGAATTGTCTGTGCTTTGGCAGAGGGCATTATTTATTCTTTGGGATTCTTTGCTCTCTGATTGATGTCTTCTGACTTGTGTTATACAGAAGGGATACAATATGGGAAAGAGAAAAGTAGTAAATAGTCCGTAGGCTCTAGTTCCACTCCCTCTAAAATAAAAAAGTCCTCTGAGAGTCAGCAATCAGTAGCACATTCCCTTATCATTAGCATCAGTACTACATTCTATGCAGCATGTAGTTTTGTCTGGAAGATAAGTGTACAAGGGTGACATTCTTTATACTATATTTAGGCAATTAATATTATACTTATGTCACCATATACAACTCTTCAGGACATGATCTAAGAAATTATTTCTGCTCTCCCTGTCCTTCCAACTCACATTCTGACAACACCACAGGAATTCCTTTTTTTTTTAATCTTGCTTTCTGCAGTATAGGTTCACTGCCATTTGAGCCTCTGGTTATTCTTCCTGTAATACTAAACACACTAATCTCCCTGCTTCTAATAGTTCTGATCTTGTTCTCCATCTGTTAGCTGGTCAAACTGGAGTGAATTGTGGCCACTGCCACCAGTATTTGATCCTTTCCTCAGGAAATTCTCTCCAACCTACTAGTGCCTACAGTATTCCTAGGGACCTTTGATATCTTCCTTTGTTACCCTTATTCTCATCTGCCTCCTAAAGAGGTATCTTGAGACATACAAAGGAAAGGCCTATTTATTTCTTGCCAGGAAACCTGTTTTCTCTTTTCTCATCTCCTAACTACAGACATCACAGGCTTTCAGTTTCAGTGCCTTACCCCTTGTTCCTTGCTTTCAATTTTTATTAATCAGCTGGGAGGATTTTCTGGAATTCAATCTCCCAGTAAAAAGCCTGCATTTTCTCTGTATCTCACCTCAGAAATTGTCCCTTTTGTCTTCCTCAGCTGTCAAAGATTCGGCAGGTGCCCTCAGGAGTCTTTAACCTGGTCTTTCTTTGGATGTTACCTTACTCTTATTTGGTAAGAGTATTAATCAGATAGTAGACTTCCCAAAAAAGCTTTGTTTAACAGTGAGTAACTTACCATGAGGGACAGCTCAAATGTAAGGGTAAACCAAAGTGGGGGCACCTGTTTACAGAAGGTAAGGGAACACCTTCCTTGCATAATATGAAGACAAGTCTAAAGCGAGTACTGTGGGACACCAGGCAGATGGAAGCAAGTGTACAATGCTAATCTGGAGAATGTCTCAAACAGAGAAATAGAGAGAGCTCTGCTCTATAATCAACAGTAGGTCCCAACTGCTTTGTGCTGAAGCAGTTCAGCATTGTAGGTCAGCTGGAAATATCCCAGTTTTGAAAAGAATATTCTTCACTAAGTGAACTGAGTGGCTGAGTTCTTACTGCATCAGTTCTACAGCTGCATGGTCACAGCTCCTTATACATCATGCACAAAGGTGGCAAGCAACGTACCAACAGGGGATGAGCCAGATGTAAAAAATGCTTGTGAGTCAACTGAAGATTTTCTATGTATTAAAATCTGGAGAGTGTGTATACACAAACACATTTCCTTAGTTTGCTGTATAAACATAGGAAGTTCTGCTCAGGATTTCTTTTCTGCATAAAAGCAACCAAACTTTAAGGGAAAAAAACCCACATAAAAAAGCCTCATTCTAGATTACTCACAAGATCTCCAATGAAGACTGTAATATTCAACCTGCTAAATAATATTCTTTGTGCTCTAGGTCTAAAATAATGAGATTTCACAGAACTGCTTTACTGACTTCTAAATTATTACTGTAGCAGAAAAGAACATGAGATCAAGTTCATACATGAAAAACAACTTCTCGTATTTTCTTTCGCCATTGAAGAAATTATATTATATGAAATCATATATAAAAGTCTTAACATAAAAGTTATAAACCCACAGTCTCTTGAGATAACATGTAACATGCAGGTGCATGACACTACCCTTATCAGATGGTACCTGCAATTAGTTGACTTAGATACACAGAAAATACTGCAGCAATATTGCCTGAATATCTAAAGACAACTTTAAAAAATAGATATTCTCCACTTCTTGAGCCTAGTGACATGTTCCTTTTCTACCTACAGTGCTGTTCCTCAGAAGCATGCTGCATCCCTTAACATCAATCAAATACACCCCTCAGTATATTACCTTTAGCACTCAAGTGAAATTTTACTTTTTCTTTCCAGAACTCCTTCCTTAGCTTTTCATTGCAAAGTCTTACTCCATTTCAACTGCATGCAGTTCAACAAAGTGGACGAATGAGAAAAATCTGGGGTTTTGAATACAAGAATAATTTTCAGCTTCCTGCTTAGGACTCAGAATTGTTGATTCTATTCCAATTGGTTTGAGCCTACAACTCAAACTAAAATCCCAAGCAAGACACAGGAGGATTTATAGTCCAAATAGCTGCATTCTGCCAGCTGAGGAAAGCCAAAAACCATCAGGTGAAATAAGAGTGTAAAAAAAATAACCTAGGAAAAAAAAACAACCTAGAAAAAAAATGCCTAGAAATTACTTAGAAAGGAGCTGAAGTGCTCTCTGATACCTGGTGAGGAAGAGCAGCAGCTTACTAAACAGCTATTTGTGGGAAGGAGTCTGTCTTCTGTCTATGTATTTTGCTGCAGACTCCATAACAGAGCCCCTGCCCTGTTCCCCCCCCCGCCCCTCCCCCCTTTTCTATACTGCTGGCAGTTTCACTGGAAAGACTAACAGCTAAAGAGAATAGTTAGCCTCCAGAGACAGCCCTAAGGGACTGTGCTGTGTCACAAAGCTACACTGAGCATGTTTACTTACGCTGAAGGCTGGTATAACTCAAGAAATGGAAGAGGCAACTACTGCCCTTCAGCCCTGAAGGACACACCACTGTCTCTCCAAGAAGGGCTGAAGCAGCAGGTAGTGTGGCAAGGCATGAACTATGCTACGTGCTATTCCATAGATAAACAGTGGCTTTTATCCCTCAAAATTAAAAGGAGTCTTTAAGAGATTTATGAAACTAATAAAGTTTTCTCCCCACAGGACTACAAAATAGGTGAAAGCAAAGGTTTCAGCTTCCTATTAAAATGCACCACTAGCCTAAAGGCCAGGTGTGTCTAACCAGGCTTGTTCTCCCAACATGGCAAAACGCATTCTTGGAAATAGCTGAATTTTCAAATGAGTAAAAACTAGGTTTTTGATCCATTTTTTTTGTCTCAGAAAAGGTTCTCAAAATCTTGAAAGCACAAGACTCCAATGTAATGACACCCATCCGAAACAGGCTTTTACTTTGGAAGTTGATCCCAGTAACACGCAGTTAAAGGCAACCGTAATCTACTGATAGCTACAGGGCACTGGAACATAACAACTGTAAGCAAACACCATCATCTCTTTGCTCATACAGCAGAGTCATAACCATACACTCGTGATACCCCAGAAATGGTTTATACAACATCCTGCTTTCCTCCTTATGCTAGTTCTTACAGAGACACAGAGATACGTTGTGATGGTGTTAATATTTCAAAACTGTTTGCACTAACAAGCATAGTAAGATGATTTAAGCAGATACTTTAATGGCACGCTTTTTTTAGTTAAACTGTCACACTTTTCTAAGTCAACATTCAGCTTGCTGAACTTGGGTACATTTTTTTCTTTTCATATATAAATAAAGTCTTTCTATCCCTGGATGTATCCGTTTGTTTTCCTTACCATCTTTCACTTAAATCCCTTTTTCTCTGTCTGACCAGCATGTAAACAAAAATATTGAGCTGCTGATTAACAGTGAGACAATCTGTATTATTTTGTTACCTTTTATGGATTTACTTGAACATGTATACGAATCTAAGATCATAATTACATAGCAGCAACAGTAAAAGAGGCAATGCCTGACATGACTATTAATTAGACTACACAAATAATATTATCTAATTTACTAATATTTCAAAACTAAAGTTTGCAGTTAGTGACTGCCACACTCATAATCCAGAAGAAAACTGCCCATTTAAAAACATCTATGATTTATATCTTTGTAAACCAGATTACTGAAAACCTCATGCACTGCAACTTGTTAACATGATACACTGGTATTACAGACTGAAAATACTTTGACAGCTTTAATGTGTCCTTCTCCAGTGTAATGGCTTGGTGCATAAAAATGAATGTTTTTCTCCAACATGATCCCTCAGCTCCTTACTGAAGATTTCAACTCATTTTACGACACATGATGAAGCATCTTCCTTGTTATAATGTGACAATGGCACTACTGAGCACAACAATTTGAGTTTGAATGTGCCACTGCAAGACAGAAAAAATCTGAAGAGGCAATTCCACCTAGAACTATACAGCAAATGCATAAGAAAGAGGAAGAAGAATGATTAAAGATGCATTAGCACAGTCTGAAAAACAATGCTCTCGACAAAAGAACCCTTGGTACATCTGGTAAAAGGGGAACAGCACAGAGATTAGCTGAATGAGAGAGAGAGAGAGGAAGAATTTGAGCGATTCTGACAGTCTTTTTGAAATGCTTGAGATGTAAATGTCTCTATTCAGACAAAGACAATTTTAAAACAATCTCACAATAAAATAATCACTTTGCAATGGTTTTTAAGTCTAGAGAAAAACCTTTTCCTAATTAACCAGCTCAAGTGTTAAATTTGGCATGTGGAATAACCAAAAATGTATGAAATGACCTAGATGCTTTTATTTCAGGTAAATTAACATAAACATTTTTTTTTTTTTTTTTTTTTTTTTCTTTCCCCCCCCTATAGGGTGGTTGCTCTGAAAGTTTGGAGTGCAGTTTTGTAACCTGTGCTGAAATTATTCATTGCCTCATACCACCTTACAATACATCACTTCTCTTGCAGCTTCTGTGTTTGGTCTCAAATCCTGGTCAGAAAAAATCCCAACCACAAAAACCAGCAGCAGCTAGTGAGATTTTGATTCAGTTCAGGTCACACCCCTAATAATTAGTGTATCTTCAGAGAGAAGCAGCTGCTCGGATCTCTTGTTTTGGTATGGATTGATCCTGGCTTACAAAGTACCTTTAGGGAGACTGCCCTGAGGAAGATAGAAGTGGAGCCGTATCTGTATTTGACACATTAAATCCCATGGTTTTTTTCCCCCCAGTTCTTACGTACAATATTTTCCAAAAATAAACAACAGATTGAATCTCCTCTGCTAAACAGACTAAGCCATTTTCTGTATTGCAAAACTGCAGGAGAACCCGTATGTGGCCTCACAAATGGACCAGTCCTGTAGCCTTTATTCATATATTTGAGAGGAGCTAACCATCACAATCACTTGTACACTGGTTCCTAACATACTTGGTAGCAGCCTTATTACTGTTTGGCAGCCTTCAAGCCTCTGGACCCTCACAAGAGAGAACATTACTGACTGCTGAACCAAGTTAACTATTTCTTCACAGTCTCAAAATGAAATGAAGTAATTTTAAAGATTCAAACTGTGAAAGGCACCTGCTTTAATAAGATATTCCAATAAGATTCTGTAACAATCTAAAATACAAAATTTTGATAAAAGCACACATTTTAGATCTGATTTGAGGTTTGCAAATTGCGCACATTAAGACATCACTTGCTTTTGCAAGGTGGATGGACCCTTTAGAACAGTACAAAGCACTTCCCACAATAAAGGAATAATTCCATTTTAAACAGAACCCAGCATTCTTTCAGCATTTGTAAACCTGAAAATTGGATTGCAACTCCAGATCTGTACTGTATTTTGCACATAGCCACACGGAGTACTCCCCTCAGTACAGGGAAGCAGAACCATGCAGATTCCCAGCCTGATTCATTAGTAAGTTCTGCATCGTTTACTTGTGTTTTTTACAGAATTAGCTTGCAAAAAGCGTGGGAGATTTCAGGAGTGATGGAACACCACAGCTATCCTGGTTCTGCTGCAATGTATGAATGCCCAGCACCCTGGTGTGTCTCACAGGGATGCATAGCCCAAAGAAGGCAATCTGAACTGATCAAGATATTCCTGAGGGAACTCTTCATTAAATCCTAGCCATTTATAACACTAACTCATTACAAGAAATAATTACCATAGCAACCAGTGCACACCATGCATTTGCTAGCATGAACAACAGCACGTCTTCTTGGGGGAGAAAGTAGGAGGGAAACAAGTCAAAACAAAAACTTCTAGAGAGGTTTAGCATAGTCAGTCACAATTAGATTATGTTTTTCTATGTTTTCATATGTTTTCATCAAAAGAACATTTTCTATATTAAGTAAACTGTTTCAAACAAGCAGCAAACATTACAGAATTTGTAAGTATGGCAAATTGTGTCAACATTTCACAAGGCTTTGTACCAAAGCTCTTTGGTGCTTTTACTTAAAATAGCACTTTACATACGCCAATCCATCTGATGTTACGTAGGATGTAAAAGCAAGCTAGACTACTAGCTGAAGACTTGAGGAACCTGGCTTGTTTTTTTTTTTTCTTTTCCTCTCTGTATCAGAACTCCTATGTAACTCCCATTTTATTCTAGACACTCAAAAGACACTTTGATGCCTAAGTCCCAGTACTGTAGAGGACCCAATCACAGAAAACAAAACACAATTTCTCACCCATAAAAATGGAAATGGCACTGCCCTAACAGCTTTATTGCAAAAATACTATAGACCATGACATGCTTAAGATGCTCAGAGCAGTGTATCACACAACAGCACGATACAGACTGATGCAGAACCAGAGCCAAAAGAGTTGTACTGAAGACAGATTGGGGGAGCTCAGATCTAGACATCATCTCCAATCTGAAAAACAGACATAGGGATAAACTAGTAGTAGCTTGGTTGCCTTAAGCTACCTTAGCCATCATCAGCAAAGATCCATTTATACTGCTACAAAACTCACTGAGAGCTTTTTTTATTACCTTTCAAGGCCCAAATCTGTTTCCATGGGCCAGGATTTCAAGCACTGCAAGACCAACTGTGAAGGGCCTTGTGAGATATTTAATGTGTTCAAAGAAACCTAGACAACTCTGGAACGCCAGGTAAGCTTCTATCTGCTGTTTTTAATGCCTAGTTATCTCAGAATAGGTAACAAGACCCAGGACTTCTGAGGATGGTGCTTAACATCTGCACAGAAGAGTGGAACTGCTCAACTGAAGGTTGCCTAGCCACTCATTTCTAGGACAGTCTTATACTTAACAATTATGAGGCTTGCCTTGGAAGAAATGTTAGTAAAATAACTTTGGAGGTTCTGGCCTCTAAGGACCTGGAAGTGTGTATTTCATCAGGAAGTTTTATAATATCAACTACAGATTTCAAAGAGCAATAAAGCAAAAGCTTCTACCCTCTTCTGAGCTCCTCCCATTTGTCAACCTTTCCCTTCCTTTCTTCAGAGAAAAATCACTATTATTTCACTTTACAGGATAAAAAAAAGCAAGAAAGTGAAACCCTGGGGGCTGGGAGACTTGGACTTTAAAGGACTCTGTAATGAACTGCTTCATGGTAGTTAATCACTTTAATCGTGCTTCCTTTCCTCGGTAAAAGTTCCCCTGTCTGTACCCTTCAAGTGCTCTCCCATCCTTCTCTAATACAATGCCTAGAGGGTTAGAGTGTGTTCCAGCACTGGAACATTGGCCTGGGCAAAGGGCAAAACTCCCTTACTCTTCAGGCTGATTTTCTTCCGAATGCATTCCAGCATCACCAGCGCATTTTAACTCCAGCACCATGCAGAACATATTTTTGCTAACAATTACAACAGGATCTTACTATATTGCTTTGCAGTCATTAGCCTTCCATTTTGTATCTGGGTTTTTCGGTTAAATTTCACAAATGCAATATTTTTTAAAAGCTTTGGATGAAATCCTGGACTTCTTTCATGGCTGTAACTATATTTTGGAAAAATAAGCTTGGGATAAAAAACAGAAATAATGATTTGAGACCCATTCCAATGGTTTGGACAAAGGGGATGAAGAAAGAGAAAATGTTTTATGAATTTTGATCCTTCTATATCACTGAAAAAGGAGATGAGATTCCTAGTTAGATACTATGTGCCCCTACCCAAATTTGATCATCACTGTTTTTCTGCAATGGCCAGGAAGGATTCCTGACAGCAGTGGGGGCTCATTGGCATCTTCCTGACCTCCCCTTCTGAAGTACTGTTTGGACACAATTATAAAGCATGAGCTTTCAGGCATTTCTCGGGATTAACAAATGATTAACACTGTGTCTATTTGTAAGTCAGTGATAATTTGAGGGGTTGCTATTTTAAAAATGTGTTTCTTTTAAACCCTGCCTGTCTTCAGTCCTATTTTGAATTTGACTTCTAGTTTATTATCTCATTGGAATAAGTGTATTAGTTCACAGCATTGAAAATGAGCCATTTCCCTCCAAACGCTGTAAAATAACTGTTCTCATAGAAATAAACACTGAAACTTACAGCAATGTCTTCTGCCTCCACAACCCCTTCGTCCCCCGCCTTTGCTTCTTGCCAACTACTAACAATAAATGTAAAAGTAATCCTAGTTTTTATTTGAAGCTATCTCAGCTTTGAAAGAACCTTCCAAAAATGATTGATGCTATGATTTAAACCCATAGGTAACCCCTGAAATCTGCTTTGAATAGCAACAAATGCCTAACAATATCTTGAGCGCTTGTAGCAAAGAAATCTAATCTCTGAACTCCTAAAGGTCAAGATTTACTGCCTGGTAACATGGCTCAAGTGTAAATGCTCTGTAATGCTACACTAGGTGATTGCTTTGCTCTCTAGACAATGTCAATTTTGTCCAAGTAGCAGCAGATGTGTCTAGCATTAAGTCAGAATGGTGTCAAGGGCCCTTCTTGAACAGTACTGCTTCTCAGAGAAACTGGTCCTAAAGCCCTAGCCTATTAAGACCATACCCAAAAGACAGACATTTAAAACTTAAAGGAGGCTGGAGAATCAAGGTGCATTAGAGCTCTAATGTTTCACAGTCAGAAAGCGCAGGAGAAGAAATTCTCCTGTGATACAAATGCACATCCTCAAATCACACAAGCCTTCCTAGCTTCTCCATATCTAGTGCAGCTAAAGTAACTTACACCAGAAAAGTACCTGGCCCCAAATATTCTTCCTTCCGAACTTCTTCCTGCTGAGTTTTCTCAATAAGGTGCTGCCATGGTGTTGCAGTTCATAGTCACACCACCCACCCACCCCGGGTACCCCTGCGTCCCCTGGCTCCTTTATCCAAGCCATTTATACCCAATACCCACGGCAGCTATGAAATCCTACCCTAAAACTACTTTTGAAACCATTCATTGTTGTTCTGACCTCTCCAAGCTACAGAGACACAATAATCAAAGACTTCATTAAATTAAATACTATTTATTTTATTATGATACATTCTATGTCCAAGAATAAGAAGACAGGGAAAGCATATCCTACTTGCAAATAAACAGCTGTAATCAGTCTGCAGAAGATCCAGTGCCCTTTAGTTCTACTTCTGTAAAAGAAGCAACACAAAATGATTCCAAAAACAACAGTGGAAGTTCCTCACACACTTTCCCATTTCAAACTGCCAACACTTGGCAGCTGGGTAACAAAGCAGGCTGAACCCTGTTCCCAGCAGAGGTTTTGTACATCTGATGACAGCCCCTTCCCACAGTGCTGCAGAGCAGAGCCCTGACTAGCAAGATACCCAGTGGGCCTCAGGAAACGCAAAACAGGCCTCAAGTATTTTTCATGCCTGCAGTGTCTAAAGAACATTCATGGTGAAGCTTAGGACAGCTTGAAGGCTCGCACTGGCTAGCCAAAACCAAGGACAGCATTTCCCAACAGTCTGAGTTCCAACAAAGACTGAAGAACCCACTTAGATGTCAGTCCCTGGGCCTGTAGTAATTTGCAACTTATTTTTCCCCAGTGCTTATTAACCATATGAGAAGCATTCAGCCAAGAGTTTCCATTTTACAGGTGCACTGTTTATGACAGTAGGTGTAAAGTAGAATGCTAATAATAAGCATTTTAAGCCTTTCCAAAATAACTTCTCTGAGGATTTATCTAGCACCCACCTTATTCTGCTGTTCTAGACAGGCTTTTATTCATCACAAGCATTGCTAAAACCACTCCAGTGTCTAAGCACCAGGAGACAGAGGTCTCTACCTCCTTCCTGAACATAATCTTCTAGGGATCATCAAGCACCAAGTCTCCAAGAAAAAGAACAACAAAAATGCATAGAGTCAATTTTGAGGAGGCAGCAAAAGAGAAAACCAAGGTCAAAGTCAATTCCTTTACTGTGTTGTGCACCCACCATTCCAACTGCCCAGCACAAAAGGCACCTGTTGACTGTGCTGGTATGACAGCCAGATGATTTCAGCACTCCACTGAGCATTGAGATATCAGCAGAAAAGAGTGTAACCAAGGTGGCAAAGCAGGAAGCCAGCTGCATTCAAAGAAGAAACCTCTCTGAAAGGTCTGAAGGGGTCAGTCAGTGAAGTGGCTCAGCGTAGCTCTGTGTCTCTAGCAAAACCAGCATGCTTGAGAAATCAGGTGTGTATGATAATAGTATAGGCAGAGCCTCGAGACACAAGTGATCAAACTGCTCCAGAGAAAGGCAACTTTTAGGTGCTAGAACACATACCAGTGAATTTGTCTTCCTTGCATTTCAAAACAGGTCAGTGAAGATAAAGAGGGAATGCAGGTATGACTCAGATGTTGCTGACGTCAAGTTTTCCTTCCATGCCTTGATGTGGACAGGTAAATATACTTGCAAAAGAGATGTTACTAAATGCCTGCATCTGGGTTGAACACCACAGAAACCAACTGGCTGCCAACATAGAATTTAGCCTGTTGAGTTGGAATTTGAGTGGAATATTCTGTTACAGAGATTAAGTTGCCCTTGATAAATTGAGTTTTCCATTTTTCCTCCAAGAATATTTAAAGAAGGTTTTCAAAGGATTCATACATGATTAATAAATATTTTGACAGCTGTATAATTACACAATATGTAGTCCAACGAATCATTTAGCCTCTCTCTTGTTTCAAATAGCTGAGAATTCTTTGAACTTCACCATAATACATAGTTTACTAGTTTGATCTCCTTTGTGCCACAATTCCTGTCTGGGGTGCTTTGTGCTGACTTAACATACACACACTTCACATCTGTAACTTATTTAAGATATCTAGTAGGCTTTTACACACCAGTTATACATGAAATTCAGTATTACAGTGACTGAGGTCATGATAGAAACAGTTTCTGCAAATCTAATGCTTGTATTTCAGGTTTCCCCAAGAGCAGAAAATACTCTCAAACTTTTAATGGAGGGCAGTAAGCAGCCTTTTGAAAAAGCTCAGACAGAATCAGACTCTTTATGTGCAGAAGTCATACTGGGGTAACTAAAAAAATCAATGTAAAATCCTAGTGCAAACAAGAGAGTTTAAAATTAATTACATTGGCTGAGTTTCTGGCTTTAAATCACACGAGTAATTTCACCAGTACTACCAGAGTAGGCATTCCTGCCAGATCTCACTGTGAGCTTACTCACCTATATCATTTGAAGTAATCCTTTTGAAGTCTTATTTATGGATGCGTGAAAAGCACGATGCCATACAGCCTCATGCTGGGCATGCTGTCATTAAGCTCTGAACGGCAGCGAATGTAATTTAACTTCTCTGAACAGCATCATTTGGAATAGGCCCAGGAAAACCTAGTATAAAACTAATTTCTAGCAGCACCAGATATGTAAGTATTTACAGAGCTCTTTGTAAACACACTGCAATTAAAAACATTTAATAGAGAGCAAACCCACTTTACCATATGGCAAATCATCTTCAGTTAAGGCAAGAGAGCCTCAGTGTCTGACAAACAGGGCAAGGGAGACAGACTGTAAATTCCAAAGACCTGACAGAGAAGGGGCCCCCAAAATAGCTTATCTATGTTGGAATTACAACAACGACTTAGAAAAAGTAGCCCCTGGCCTCAAATCTTTGCCATGGGATACAAAAAACACCTGTAAAATCCCTGTATAGGACCAGCATATCTTACATGAAAAATAATTGCCTCAAGCAGCAGGAAGTATGAGGTGCAGCATTATCCCAGAATATCACAGCCTGTTAGTGCTGTCAAGAACTGCATCAGGACATTAATCTCCATCTATGCAAGGTTTCTCTTGAGTTAAAATTTCACATACAAAGTCAGTATGGAGGGGAAAGGCTAACAGTGGAATGAAAAAATATAGCTGATCCCTGCAACAAAACTCCTGGAATCTTCCTTTAGGATCCATTTGGTACCAGGTGAAGAAAAGGAGACTCAGCAGATTTGACTGAACTCTCAAAGTTGCTCAGAAATACAGATATATTTGATTTATTTTTTTAAAGATAGAAAACTGATATGGTGTCTTAAAGAAAATGGATAATCCTTTTCCTTTGTTACCAAGTTGTTTGCTGAAGTTCTTCCTGCAGAGCCCCCGAGTGACCCTAACTTTTTAAATTAGGCCTCATAGAAGTTAAATACAGAAGATGTTTTCATGGAGAAGTTGAGATACTTAACATTCCCTGAAAACTGCTAATGAACAGAAACATCTAGAATGGTAGTAATCCTACATCTTTCATTCCCACAATGCAAGACAGCTCATGAATGAGGGTAACTGCACCTCCAGCTGCCCAGTGCTGGACTAGCTCTCCCTCTCTGCAATGGAAAGCAAACGTCTGCTGCACAGGAAGATATATCCAGGAGAGTAACACATGGTACAGTCAAACTCCGGAACTGCCTGTGGCAAAAAATCAGCTTATGACCTTGGTAAGATTCAAGTATGGACTGACAATGCAGATGGAGAAAGTGCTGTAAAACGCAAGAGAGAACAACAGCGAGAACCTCGGCACAGGCAGGTCATAAATCAAAGAAGGAAGAAGCTGCCCCACTTCAGGCCCCCACTGCTGGCCTGCTATTAAGGAATTTTTTGCTTCAACAGGGAAGCACCTCTGAACATAGTCTGAGTGGGGCTGGGCACAGCAAAGAAAATGCCTCCAGAAGCCCAGTTTAGAATCTGCAGTGATCCTGATGATCAGAGGTACAGTCCAGTAAAAGCTACATAGAAAATGGATGTCAGACACTAGAGTTGTCAAATGGCTCAGAAACACCTGAGTAGTCTTCAGTGGGTTAAATGCTTTCATAACAGGTCAAAGTTGAGTGACATTTTTAAGCTTCAATTTGTCCTAAGTGAACCAATATGCAAAACTAATGAGATCATAAATTTTTCCTCCAGTTAATGTGCTAGGTGGAGGATGGAGAGCAGGGAGAGGCAGGAAGATGAGAGGCTGCCCAAACTCATGAACTTGATTAAACTAATTTAATCTGCAACAAAGAATAAGACCCATAAAAGCAGAGACATTACTCACTGGGATACAATAGTCATACAGAGGATGGCTTCAGCTGCTCTGCTTGCCCAGGATTCAGACTAACCTAGCTCTTTTAAAGTTACAGGAAGAAACTAAAACCCAAGGTTGTTTAACAAGAAAAGCCACATGGGCTTTCAATATTTTTTTTTGTTTAAGATTCAGTACAATAATGTGCTCCTGTCACAACCCAAGAACTGTAATTTTCTCAAAGTATTATTTTTTTTAAAACCAGAGGGATGGTCTAGCAAGGGCTATAACGGCATGAAGTCTGACAAGTTATGTATGTATACATCAACTGAATTGCTACTCCCACAACTACAGCAAATATAAACTACAGAAAGCATCATCCTGCATCAAAGCAACATAATCTCATACCTTATCTCTATTAGCAGACACCATACAGAGGAAGACTGAAGAAACAGCAGGTAGATAGGGAAGAAACCCATTCAGAGAGCAATGCTTCAGTTTACCATATTAGTTACAGTCATTACATATACTGTAGCATGAGACTTTCTCTGCCAAAATTCTTGCGGTTTTATTTTTTAATCCTTGTACCTCTCATTTGAGATTAATCTGATTGGCATTCTCAAAACAGAAAGCATTGTTTTCATTATATATACATATATATATATATACACACACACACACACACAACCACAAATCTACCAAAATTAAACCTATGCACATTAAACTTTTTTTTTTAAAAAAAGGACCTTATTTTAGTAAAAAAGCTAGATGCTTGTAAACTAACCATTTATTTCAGAATTCAAGTTAATTATATCAGCAAACACTTTTGAAAATCAAAATTATAAGTAATTTTTTTTTTAAACTAAATCCCTACTTCCTTCTGTTTGAGAGTTGATAATAAACATGTCAAATGTATATGGACTCAAAACTGGATAGCAGGAACATTATTTAACCTAAATTTAAGAGTGTTGCTACAGTAAGCCTAAATCTTGTCACATTTGTGACAAGGTTGTGTTTCCCTCCAGCATCCACCAGAATTCTGCCTGTCTTCAGGGCAGAAGTACCAGGCACTGCCACAAGACTCAAAGGCTGACAGCATAGGGAATAGACTGGATTATTGCAGCTGCTGTGAAACAGCCACTTTTAATGATCTATCTGCCTTGTACTTCAGCTTGGAAACTCAAGAGCCCCTAGAAACCTGGAGTGTCCAGGTTGGGACTGTTTTCACCTGTTTAGGGGTTTCTCCAGTCTGACCAGTCATGGGATAGGATAAATCTTAAGCGTGGTGTAATTCTGGTGTTATTCATATGGTACCTGGGGAGGATGATCAATTTGTGGGTTCATCAGGACTTCAGACATGTGTAAGATAAATACAAGATGAACAAATTACATGTTTGTTTGAAAGTTAATCCAGTTTCCCAGAGTACTCCAGTATGGGCTCATGTTTACACACTGCAACATGTTTTTGCACTTTTTCCTTAAGTACAGCCAAGGTAAACGTCACAAGGAAGTTGGAATTCCCAGCCAGCCTGAATTGAATACTTAGATCTCTAAGTCTGATCATGAGAACTGCTTTTCTGAATCCCCTTCAGCAGACTTACAAACTCTCCTATGTTTCTTATATTTCCTTACTAGTTTCTTATTTACTTTTCACAGTTCAGGACTGAAAGAGCATTACACAGCACTGTCTGCTTTTTTTCCTGGTAGTTAACATGTGTTTGAGTTCGTGTGAGGTTTCTGTGCCTCAAATTCATAATAAAGACAGATGAAGAGAAGTCGACTAGCTGGCATGCAACCTCAGAGCATGGGAAATCAGATGAGTCCCACATTCTTTCATGAATTCTCATAAATTGGATACTGCAAGGTTCTCAAAATCTAAGCTCCAGCCTCTGTCTCAGCTCTTCCTTTTTCTTTGAAAAACCACAACTTTTTCCTTTTTTTGTAGTGGGGTTGATTTTCTGAGGATTACATTGAAGAGTGCAAGGTCCTCAGCCTTTAGCAGTGTGGGCAAAGTACTTAAGAGACAAAGTTAAGGCAATAAGACCTTCCAGGGGTAAAGCTGGAATATGTATACTATGAGCTGATGAGTGGTTATTTATTGGCCTTCACTTTCCCATCACCCAACACGTATGATTTCACATTCTTCACACTGACCCAAATCTTACCTTAAATATACCTTTTCCCTGATAATGCCTAAATTCTCACATTGCACACCTGCAAATTATTTATTTGCTTTGTGCTGTGCACCACTGGCTATTAAGGATTGAAAGGAGATCAACCTATTTCTCTTCTATCCTTGGATTTGAATCACAAAATTGTTATAACTCCCAGCATGTGATCACTACTGAAATGAGCTAGTCCTTAATTAAACAGAGGTTGAAGCTCGTTGTTTAATTAAACAGATGTAAGTGCCTAATCATTCAACTATTCCGAGCATACACCACATATCATTTAATCTCACCACCCACACGATGAAGGCACAGCTTTAAGACTTCGCTGCAATCAAACTATTTCAAATCAGTTGGCCTACGCTTTTAACAGAAGAATTTTTCCAATGAGTGGATAAGCAGGTAAAAGAAGAGTGAACGTGAATTGTTAAGTAAACTGTTTCCAGTAAAGAGTGTGTGAAATAAGAATCTCTGTACAGAGCAGGAAACAGCCTTGCAGCACGCCCACACCACTTGATTTTCCCAACATACAGAGGCCACACTATGAAAGGCTTTCCAAGACCATGTATGCCTTTCAAATAACACTCCTGTAATGTGTAGGATACTGTGGAGATCCTTGTTTGGGCAAAGAGGGTAGATTTTATTTAGAATACTTAAGAATGCCTGAGCTGTACGTTCATACATACAGTCAACAATTCAAAAATCTACAAGATGAACCTACCTGCAATGCTAGACTTTTCTTTCTTAGGCATTCAAAGGGAGCCTGACATCAGAGGCAGCAAATACTTTTCTATATATCCTTATTGTGTAGCAGTCATAAGATAGCTACTTTCTGGAGCACAAGGGTTTACCTGAAAGGATTTTGCTGCATGAAGGGAAAAATGATGACTTAGCAGTCATCAAAATGATGGTTAGGCAGTCAGCTTTTTACCCATACCTGACAGATCCAGTTGTTTACAAGTAGAGCAGGGGGAAGGACACTCACAGATTTATCCAGATTCCTCAAGCCACCTGGCAAAACCAGGATAGATGTCAGCAGGGATTAAAACATGTGGACAGAGTCTGAATTATAATATTTAGCTGTGAAAGGAGCTTAAGACATGGGCGGAGAAGCTGTAGGTACACTTCCATGTTTGACAGGATAGTCACCACAAAAGGACCCTGCTGAGTTTCTCCCTCCAATCACTTGTTTCCATCCCTTGTGCCAGTGGCCACTGTCCTCTGACTGCACTACAGCATACACTGAAGGCAGCAGAGTGACACAAAGTCTAGCCCCCTTGTCTCACTCATCAAGAGCATTTTGTTAACTGGATCAGGAGAAGGTCTGGCCAAAAAGAACTCCTTCACCCAAAAATAAAGGTCCCAAGTCTTGTATGCAGAAATGTCTGTACCAGTAAAGCACAGAAAAGGTGTGAAAGTGTTGGGGCTTGGTTTGATTTCTTGGTTTTGTAAGATACATCCATGCAGACGTAAGAATGCACATCAAATAATGGACTTGTTTTGTCCATTCCACTGCTTGTAAACTGCAGTTACACAATTAAAAAAAAAATTGTTATTATTATTTTAAACAACAGTTAATTCTAAATTATATAAAAGAAAAGTGAAGTCAAGTTAATTTCTGCAATGTGGTTCAGAGGACAGAGGAGAGAGCAGTTTCACCATAGCAGGAACAAAAGGCAAGAGTAGGAGATCAAGAACAACTCAGATCAGCTTTACCAGAGGCTTCATAATGCAGAATTGCCTGTGCCTACCACACCTTGACCTGAAGACTTGGGTACCTGTGGCCAGAGAAACTTTGTTAAGTTTTAAAATGAGATAAACATGTGGACTGTTTGTTTTCTTACAGGGGAGGCTGGATGACACCTTTTCAAGGGAACAGAAGTCACTTAGCAAGTATCAAGCTAGTAGCCTAGCGTACAGCCTGGTGGTGCTTCAACAGCACAGTACTGAGCAAAGCACACAATCCTACATAGAAGAGAATGTGCAAGGATTAATCACACCAGGAAGGAGAGGGTCCTTTATGCTCTTATTGCCCAGCTAAAGAAGTCCAGGCTTTAGCACTTACAAATGTCTACAAATTGTCTGAATTTTCACGGAAACCCAGTTACAAAGCCAATTACTGAAAAAGCACAAGACACACTTGCAGCAATGAGTTTTCTGAAAGCACACATCATGTGGAAATAAAAATATGGAACTGTTACAAGGGGGAGAAGTAAAGACACTTGGAAATGAATTGTTTGAGCTCATCTTTTCTGTTCCTCATGACAGCAAAGTTACACTTGCTGGCATAAGTCTCTCCACAACAGTCCAAATTATTTTGAATAGTTTCAAAGTGAATACCACAATGCAATCATATCGGTTTTTTCCCCGTATGTATAGCCTTCGCAGAGAAGAAAAAAAAAAAAGTGCCAGTTAAGAATTATTCCACAATGGTAACTTTACAGTGGTTTTGCTGGGTTTTCTGCAAACAGTAAAGTAAAAAGAAAAACAGAAATTTAAACTTCACACCAGCCACTGCTAATAAATTACCTTGTTCTGCCAGTAACGTTACAAAGTGACAGGATTCCTGTTGTTAAACTTGATGATCAGCAGCATCGCAAAGGAACACGTAACAGCCAGTGAACTTTCCACAAAGACAGTTTGCTTCCCATAGATCTCCATACATAACCTTTACTGGTCTCAGTAGGATCATTACATCCATTAGACTGTGGACTCAGCACTGCTTTAGCTCTTAAGTTAATACAACTGAGACTTTTTTTTTTTTTACTTTCCTATTGGGAAGTAGCATGTGCAATTTTAGTGATTTCTTAGATCATTCCATAAGTAAATCAAATATTCTTTCAAGCCTAGTTATCAAAATTGTGTCCTTTGATACTACATCCTCCATCAAACTGCAGTAATCCAGATCAACACATTTTAAACCTCCACTATCTCTCCTAATATCATTCTAGCAGATAGAGTAATTAAATTTGTACTTTTTTTTTTAAGTCCTACTCAATAAATCTGAATAAATTAACAACGCATTACTAAGGCTGCTACATTAAATTTGCATAGTGCATTTAATGAATATGCAACTGCAAGTGAAAAGGTCTGCTACTGTGAACCTTCCACATTAGCATAACTACTTCCAGCATGTTTCTTAAATAATGCACTCATTTGCACATCACTGACTTGGCTAATTCTGACTTCAGTCAGGGTAGCCTTGTAATTAAGACTCTTGCTTTAATTTTTAATGAAGTTTATGTTACATCAATCCTGACAGTAATGAGGGGACATGGAAACAAAAAGGCTGCTAATAATTAAATTCACAAACCAGTTTGAGGGATAATAATTCCTGAGGAGAAATTACATGACTAATTATTAATTAAATATTCATACTATTGCAGGGCCATCTCCCTTAACTGCTCCTTCTTGTTGGTAATAATGCTGAGATGTGGATGCCTTCCTACAACCATTCTGATTTTAAGGTCTTTGGTTAATTTTAGTGCACCATTAATCAATATGACACAAAAAATAAAATTGCTTTAATTGGTATCATTTTATTGTTTCTAAATATTACTACAGTTGGTTTAGTTATGTAGAATTAATCTAGTTAGTCGGTGCCCATTTTATGGGAACATAAATCCAGTTTATATCCATAAACTTCTAATGGCAGGACAACTTGACCTTTTTTTGTAACATTACTGTTTACAGATAATTACACCAACTCTTTAAAAGGTTGTTTAATAGCTTTGCATTCATCATAGTAAAATGAAAAACATGCAATATTATTTAACTCCAGACTATTCTAAGAAGGTCTCCAAGACCCTAATTTACCCCTGCTGAAAAGTAAGCAATATTAATTTGTGTGTTTTTAAGAAATCTATGAGAGCTTTTCCTCAAATGCATACAAACAGATTGAAAGTGTTTGTGTATGGATCTCTATTCATCTTTTACACAATTCAGATTACATGTATAACAAAAATAACAGCACTGCAATGACATCTTTCACAGAAAGAAAGATGTCAGTGTGTGGCTTTCTGTATGACACAGGTCTTTGAATTGATAGTTTTCCAATCTCTTGTACACAAATACCATAAATTCACAGAGGAATTAGCCTGATTAATCCTAATTTATGTTGACATTTATATCAGCCAGGATTCTGCCTACTGAAAGTGTCATAATAAACATTTAGGATTACATGTTTATTAAAAGAAGTCCATTTTGTAGGAAAGTTTAGCAAGAGGAAAGAAATTATTTAAATGAAGCTTATTAGTCACCAAACTCAGTTGCACTATGAATTTGTTTTAAAATTTATGTTAGTGCTTTAAAGAGAGAACATTTTGCATAGCATAAAATTGATTCTCAAATTATTAAAAAGACATAATGCATGTCCTTTTATCCTGAAGGGCCATTTGAAAATTCTGAACCAGGGCAAACATTTCATTTTTCTAATAATTCAAACCAGTTGATTCATCAAAGTGAAACAAGTCCATCACCACACATGGGGCAATGATTCCCTTTAGCTAGTGCTTGTCACATTACTACAATCTGACAGGTTTGTAGGGCATTATTACTACGTCTGATTTGTACCACGCTATCCCTTTTACTAAATCTTAAAAATCTTTTTAACTTTTCTTTTTTCCTCTACTCTCTTAAACTAACACCTGAAGGCAATTTAAATATACCACTCCATAATGAAATACCACTTTCATTCTCTCTAGAATTAAGATGTCGTTACCAGCCATCTGTTCCTGGTCCAGCTCTCTATTTCTTCCATCAAAGAAATAATTCCAGACATGAAACACCTCATTGGAGCAACAATCACCTGAAACTTCTGGAGTGCTGCAATACAAGGGTGGGCCCAGCTTGCAGGGGCAACAGCAATTGAGGAAACTTTTTCAGATACCTTGGTGTCACTGTATGCAGCAGGTAGGGAGACATCCTCCTTTCCCCTTCCTCCCTCCTCCCTGTTTCTAGAAGCAGTATCTCTTCATTGCTTTAGTTGTGCTCCCTAAAGTACAGTATCTGGTATATAGGACAGAAGGCATCTGAAGCGTTCTCAGGTAACGATCAAAGTAACAGTTTAAGGACCAAGTTTGTAGGGCCCACACTGAAGCATCCCGATGAAGTTCACTGGATGCTCAACTAGGATTTGATGCAACAGTCAGAAGAGCACAACTCCTGCTGTGCTACTCTGAACATCACCAGCAGCTTTACACACACACAGGCTATAGCAACAGCACACAGGCTTTGATTTCCACAAGGTATACAGAGCTTGTTCTGATCGGAATTTCAAAAGGGGTGGGGGGGACAGGAATACAGGATGTTATTTCAGATTAAACTAAAAGAAACTTACTGGAAGGTTAAATTAACTTCTTGTTTCCTCTCTGATGTGTTGGCATTTTATATATATTTTAACTTCCCTTGCTCTACAAGTTATGTTGCCACACCATACCATTAGTTTCCATCCCCTGCCTCCCTGTGCTTCCCTACTATCGTTAACACTGCCCACCTAATGACTATTTTCAGTTTGGGAAATTTCCTTACAGACCTTTTGCCTATACCACTATAACCATTTTATGATTCATAGTCCCCATTTTTCCATGAAGTTACTTATGATGGCTAGCATCACTGCTGAATTTTATTTGTCTTGAGATGCAAATATAATTTTTAAAAAGTTAATGGAACATTACAAAACTACCCCATCAAAGTCTAAAGTTTTGATAAAGGAGAAGGGGTGAGCACATACAGCTATTGTATTAAAAAGGATGGATCTGAGAATTGCAGACCAGCGCACCTCACTTTACTGCTTAAGAAATAAGGCAACAGATAAGCACCAGAAGATAACAGAGTAATGGTAATACCAATTTGACATGATTTGCTTTTCACAAAGCTAACATCCTTCTGCAACAGGATAATCAGTCTTGTGGATAGTGGAAAGGCAGAGGATATCTTAAATCTTGACTTTGGTAAAATACATCATCTCTTACAGCATTTGCATCAGTGAAATAGAAAAAATATCCATTAACATGTGAAATGGATATAAAACCACCCTAGAGAGGAATTACCAGTGTTCCAGTGTCAAACTGGAAAGGTGTCAGACTGAGTTCTGCATGGTTCAATCCTACATTAGTACTTTTCACTACTGACCTGAATGACAAAATACATGCCTATAAATCTATTGCAAGGTGGGAAGGATTATGAATACCCTCAAGGATAAGAACAGAGTTCAAAATAATCTTACCAAATGAGGAATATGTAGACTAAATGGAGATAAGCCCAGAGGAAGACAACCAGAGAGAATATAACATTACAGCAAGCAAGTGCCATTAGGAAAAACTGAAAAAGCTGGGGCTGTTTCCCATAGAAGAGGTTTCTGATAGGAGAGAAACAGAGGCTGCTACTAAGGAAATTACTTTTCCTCATATCCATGATGATAGCAAGAAGAAAAAGTAGTAATGTACTTCAGCAGGAAAGTTAAATATTCGCATTAGCACTGGTATATGTTGCGCATTGTAATTATCTAGGTTTAAGAACAATGTAGACAAAAATCAGTCAGGAATGACTTCTGTATTGCTGATCCAGACTGAGGAGAGAAGACACACAACATGACAAGCTCTTGGTGTTATTTCCTTCCTGAGTCCAGAATGAATTCAGTTTTATGCAAAAGCAGTGGTTGTGTATGTACCTGTATATTACATGTACAAAGGAATCGGTGTGATTAAATAACTAGTAGCAGAAACTTGAGGTCAGTTTTGGGGATTCAGGGAAATTCCAGTGTTTGATTGAGACATTCCGCTCCTTAAGAAGGTAAAAATCTAGGTGCTGAGTAGAAGAATGTAGGTCATCCCCATTAGACATAGATGTGAGAATGATGTGAATTGGAATTGAAGGAAGGGACTGAAGGGGACTAGGAAACAAAAGCTTCCTTCTGAACAGGACACAGAGAGGCCTAAGAATTGCTTGGTTTTTACATTCCTTCTCCTTTCTTTTTGTGATGTTTCCCTCAGAAAGTGTACCTCTTGCTGAGTTGAAGAGAAAGTAAAATTCCGAGAAGCTCCCATCTTGCATTCCTGAAGCAAGGTGTAGGCTCCAGGGGCTCATTCCTCCCGTAATAGAAAGCATTACTGCACAGGCGCAGAGATACATCTTTAAATCCAGTCTTGAACTAAGCACTGTAGCTCAGCTTTCCAAGCTTTGGAGCCTGGCCTCTTTGCTGAGTTTGCCAACAGAAATAGTGACTGAGATGGTATTTTTACCTGGAAGTTAAAAGTTTACCAGCACTTCCCCCCCTCCACCCCACCCCATGTAATAAAATTACAACATTTTGCAGCATTTAACGAAAAAAAGATTTGAGCCACATATGAAGAGCCCTGAGCCAATTAATCTAAGCCATATTTCCTGACAGTGCTTATTTTAGTCATTATTGTAGTCTACTGTGGTAAAAGCACTTGAGAGATAAACTAAACTTAAATGCTTGGCACTATTACACTAAGTATGTCAACAGATATAGCTGGGTCCAGGTGAGGCTTTGAATCTACAGTTTGAGTTTGGAATTACAATTATTTGAACTCCAGTAAACAGGAAAAACTGCCATTTCTACTTTGGGATTATTGTACAAACTTCAAAGTATATGGTCATTCCCAACAGGAATAAAATACATATGTTTTCAAACATTCTTGTGAATTTTATCTTTTTTTTAACAGGTTTGGCTCAAAGTGGTTTGCTGAATTAATGTAAAAAGGAATGGTTCAGCTGACACTTCATTCTTCAGCTTAAATTTTGTTTACATGAAAGGAAATATTTTTAAATAAGAAAACTTTAATATTCCATTTTGACAAGGCTTGGGTTTTTCTTCGTTTTTTAATTAGAGTTCTTTTCTCCCAAGTATACCTCCATTATAAAGAACAGACATTTTGAGAAAATATTTCCACAAAAACATCTTCCAACACATTAAACATTTACCAGAAGTTTTTTACTACTCTGTACTAAGATTAGTAATACTTTTTTTTGCATGATACTGTAACTTAAATCTATTCTTAGTTTCATAATGAATTCATTCTTAGATGTGGAGTCATGAGGAGTTCTGCCAGTATGAGAAGAGACTGGCCTGATCCTACGTGAAAACAACATCAAGAAGCAAGACCACACGTACAATCCTCTAAAAACTCTTTGGCAAGTGAATAATTATTTTATTGTATTTCTTTTAAACAATGATTCAATAAGAATGATAGGCTGAAAATATTTTAGTAGCAGGATGCTTTTTAAACTGAGAGTCTTTACCCAGCTGGTTTTATGCACAAATCTGCAAAGCTTTCGTAAAAGGTGGAAAATATAGATCCCTACTAGCATTGAGGTGCACAACTGGAGTGTTAAGAGTATGAACTGCAGAGTGACAGAGTACGATAATCATGTCACTGGTAACCTGATGAAAGAAATAAGACATGGTGCAGAAAATCAGCATCCAAACAATGCCACACTCAGTAATCACTTCAGTAATCAGTCCCTCCAAACACCACCTTTCCATGAAATATTTCCATGTAAAAACTTTTTTGTATGTTCATTTTTCAGCAGCTGCCATATCAGTTAAGATATCAGCTTAGTGTTCAATCCTGCAAACTGTCAATGTTTCCTAGAGTAATAGCATCGGGCACTTCCCTAACTATCAGCAGCTACAGAGTTCTGGCCAATCTAGAAACAAGGGCTCCAAGTCAGTGAGCCCAAAAGTGCCTGGAACAAGAAATAAAGTAATCTGAGGGACCCCTAACACACTTCCCTTCTAAAGCTTCTCAATTTTGATAGTGCTGTAAAAAAGCTAAGATGATGTGTGGGAACAACCATACTTGAAAAATTGTGCACAACATTTTAGGCATATACTGACTCAAATTTAACATATACAGAGAATAGTATTAAAAAGCAAGATGGCTTTTTGGAACATTGAATTCAATATCATTTCATAGTTTATAGTCAATTGGCCTACCTATTCTTAATTTCATGTATACTGCAATGCCTGAATATTGCTTCATTATCCTGGACACCACACCTGCAAAAGCCTACAGAGTTCATCAGACTGAGCACACTGCCTAATTTGTTTAGTTTTTTAATACACCCAAGTAATTCTGGAGATGATTGGACTACTCTGTCAGTGCACACTGATTAGTCTATGTCTTATCTGTATGAAGAATATGTAAGCCACCTACTAAACTGAAAATGTTTAGGCAAAAATCCCTGATTTTCCTCCACTGCTCAGCAAAAGTTGGGTACATACAGTATAGGCACACAGGCTCAATACAGATTTCAAATTAACCCTCTGTTCTGCTTTTAAGTAGGGGTTGAGTGAGCAGTATTTCTGAAGCAATGTTGGGGCTTCATTTAGCAGTACTGAGTGAGCCTTATCAAAAATAATTTCCTCAGCCATAAACAACAGGCAATGTAAAGGGACTCTAACAATGCAAGACAACACTGATCATATTCCCAAATCCCAGTCGCACTGGTTTTTGCTGGGATAGAGTTAATTTTCTTCACAGCAGCCCACATGGTGCAGTTTTGGATTTGTGACCAGAACAGTGTTGATAACACATGGTGTCAAGGCTTTCTCCATTTCTCACTCTGCCCCCACAGTGAGTAGGCCGGGGGTGGGCAGGAGGCTGGGAGGGGACACAGCCAGGACAGCTGGCCCCAGCTGACCCAGGGGATGTTCCCCACCACATAACATCGTGTTCAACAACAAAAGCTGGGGGAAATAAGGAGGTGGGGGGGCCTTCAGAGCAATGGCACCTGTTTTCCCAACATCTGCCTGCCAATGGGAAGCAGTGAATAAACTCCTTATTTTGCTTTGCTGGCATGCACAGCTTTTGCTTTACCTGTTAAACTGTCTTTATTGTCAACCCATGAGTTTTCTCACTTTTGTCCTTCTGATTCTCTCCCCAGCCCTTCGGGGGGGGGGGGGGGG
>NW_020799112.1:5630017-5655835 GCF_003259725.1 Athene cunicularia | reverse complement strand
AAAAAAAAAAAAAAAAAAAAAAAGATTTTATTGACAAGAAATGAGAAAATTGCCAGCTTCTGGCTAAAAAATGTTTAACTAAAAGCTTACTAAAGGTTGAGTCTTGAACTTTTTAAAAAAATTGCTTCTTTTTTAAAGCAGAGAAGAAGAAATGTAAGAGATACATACCTGTAGTGGGAAAACTATGTTTTCAATTATTAAAACAGTAATTAATCACTCAGATCTATTTGTGTTTCTCCACCCAAGTTTTCAAGCCCCGGCGTTCTCTTGGAATGAACTAGAAATGGAGGGCATTTGTTACCCATTTATTGAGGTTTTTCCTCTGTGCCAGAGCTGTACTGATTATAGACTCCCTATATTTCATCAGGAGACATTCCTAGCAAATGGTTATTATATTGGCAAGGCATGCTGAAGGAATCAAGACTTTGTGTATTCCATGAAGTTAGCTGTATAATTAGTAACAGAATAAAAGTTAAATGAATGTTGCTCTCTATTTCAAATTTTCTGTTTAGTTTCTGGTAATGACTAACTCCACGGCACTTTGTTGTCTGGATTCAATAATCAGACACTGGAAATCTGGGCTATTCTGACAAGATGCTTTAATTACACTACAAATTTTTTTATTTTTTTATTTTTTTTAAGATCAGGTGAAGGCAAGACTCCATTAACTGTTAAGTTGAAACACCTAATGACAATGAATACAGTGAGCATTCCTGCTATTTATTTCCTAAAAAAGGAATGAACAAAAGGTCCCAGGCTCAAGTGCAATGAGACCTCTAAATCCACACAAGGAACTCCTGGTTTCCAAGGGGATCTACGTTTAGTACAGAAACCTGTTTGCAGCCTGCAAGATGCAGATACTAACAAATATGTTATTTTATAAATGCAGTTTAAATTTTACTTTTTCCATCAGTAAAGCAGAATTTTCATAATATTTTATATGAACTTAATTTGGTTTTTATAATTACACTAACACGGCAATAATGGGAATTTCTTTTACCCTTCAACATCATGAGCTAGTCAGATGAGAACTTTGTATTGCATAATACATGATGCCCTGCTTTACATGTGATATGCTTTACAAAAATCTTAGTCTAATTGTGAAAGACTACTGTTACAAAACATTCTCATCACTGGCGTGTTTAATTGAGCTCCTGAGAGGCAGTATCAGTAAGACTTAGGGATAAATAACCAGTAGTCCCATTGGTCTCACCAAGAATCCATTGATGTTTCATAAATCCTAGTCAGTACAAATCTAATTGAGTTACCATGCTGAATTAGCTTACATCTAAATGGCATTCATGTCTACAAATGGAATAATTAGAGTCTAGAAAATGGGATATATCAAGTGCTATCCCAAGTGACAACAGCAAGACATTTGTATTCATTCAATCAACTGCTTTAAAAAAGCAGATGTAATACTTGATTTGGAGTTGATGACGAGACAGTGTTATTGAGTCTAGCAATGATATTAGACAGAGAATATTAACTATTTCTTCATATCTATTTATATTTATTCTAAGAGATTCTTCACTTTGATTCTTTCAGATTTTGCTTTAGGATACAAAGTCATTACATGACTACATACTCTCTATTTTATATCTAGGGTAATGAAATCAGCCACACTCATTAGCGCTCTTCTTTCTACTACTAGAATTCTAAGATTAATAGCAAATAAATCAATAAATAACAGGGTTTGCAGCAGAACTTTCAAAGTGACTAATATTTTTAGCCTCAGTACCAAAGGAGTCTTTTTAGACAGAATAAAGCAAATAGGACTGTTCATTTTGTCACCTTGCTTAACCACTTTCTTCTGTATACTAAATTAAATAAGGTACCATTACATTCCTGTCGAAATCCAGCGTCACTCTGCCAGTGACATCCGGCACTACAGACTGAAATATATCAGATGCCACTAGTTGGCTGGTTCAGGTTTAGTTAAATACCATCTGTTTTTTTCAGGACAAATATAAAACATGGCACTCTCAAACTGTATATAAACCCACTATTAAATTAGGATGAATCTTTGCAATGCTACATAACAGATTCCTTTAATTCAGAAAGTGGTCTAATTTGCATGCATATTTTATTTATTACACCAATTAAGTTTTGCAAATAGTTTGCAATGAGGTCCCTATGACCTAATAATTCACAATTACTCCTGGGATATCCTGCCCACTTTAGCACGTTTTGAATAATATTGCTATCTCCTTGAGAAAAATAATGCATTTTTTACATGATGGATTTATTAAGAGTGTGCAAACCTCTTTCTTAACCAATTTTACTCTAGGCAGGGTTACTGGAACTACTTCATAGGCCTTTGTCATGTTGGTTAATGAATGCTTTCCTTCAGCTTTCTGTCTTTTCAGATACTTGTCTTCCAAGCTCTTGTAGAGATCCCACATATATACAATCTAGATGAGGACTCTGGGTGGTAACACAATATAAATGAATAATAACCATTTGAAACTGCCAGGATGATATTATGCTTCTCCTATAATGGAGCATATTTGAAAATGGACATTGTGGAGCAAACACTGCAGTCAAATCTACTCAAGTCTGGTAAACTGGCTTCAGATTTATACTGCGGAATTTAACTTCCAAAAAACTGCATCAGAAAAAATTTGAGAGTCACTTGGATCTATTCAAATAATGACAAGTTTTATTGAGTTATTTTATAAGAACAAACTACTATATAGTTTGTCTGCTTTAATCAGCTTTATAAGGATTTTTAAATTATCTCAGAGTATTAGAAAATGTTTTATTTTGGTACGGTGTTCAAGCAAGACTGGCATTTCCTTGTACTTCGTATGCATAGCTTCCTCCCTTATAGTATTCAGCTAGTAATTGGAATTTCTAAATTTATTTTTCATTCCATTACAAAAAAACTAACAAAACTCCCTCTTCATAAGAGAGAAAATTTCTGGCTTGCAAAGACAGCTAGGGAAGAGGAGATATTTGATTTAAAAAAAACCCAAAAAATCACCACCAAAAAAATCAGACATCATCATATAGTTTGCCCGTGACTTTCACATACAGACTTGAATATCTGCCTATGTTTTTGGAGAAGGTGATTCCTATGGGAATAAAAACCTGCTCAAGAAATGAGTACCCTGCAACAGAATGTAGTTTTCTTTTCAAACTATCTATGCATAGTAGTATAAAGCATCTTACATATTCCTACATCTTTTATGAGAAAACATACTTGGACACGCTCAGATAAAAACCCTAAAACTGATATGTCATAGTGAAAAATCCACCTTCCTGTGTCCTTTCAGTGCTTTTGACACCAGATGTGTTTTCCAACACTGGGTAGGGCACAGAGGGAGGGAGCACTAATGGCCCCATCTTCCCTCTGTCACCCCACCAAAGGCCTGCACAGCCCCCTGCCTGCCTGCAGGTTCCACCCCTGCCCAAGAGGCCCTGTGCTGAGAAAGCCTCTCAGGATATCCCCAGTGCTTTGGTTTCATGTGCTCTGCTATTTCACTCTACTGAAGTACAACACTGAGTAAGCACTCTTCTTTCCCACTGCTAACAGCTGCTAAATATTAGTGAACACATCTCGGCTTCAGGCTTCATAGGACACAGTCCTTTTGTCAAAGTTCACACACCTCATCCCTTTCACTGTGGGTCATAGTTCTCTCCCTGCAGCCATCTTTGAGCTTTGTCTCCCTTTACTGCTTTCTCCTTTTACACTGCCTTTTGATAATAAAGTGCTGAGCACTGTGCTCCATGTACAGCAAGTCCTGTCTTCATACAGAGGAACCAGCTCTGGTGCACTTCGCACACAGATGGCAAGATCTGCCCTCTGTAACACACTAGATCCCAACCAACAAGCAACTGGTACCCTTCCTACACTGCAATGACCTACCAAGTTCCCTGTCCCATCACCCACCCCTTGGCTAACCATCACATTTTCCTCAGTTGTTCCCACAAGTATATCTCTTTCAGATTATTTTCCCCAGCTGATCTGATCTCATCTTATTTTGCCCAGAAAAATCAATTCAGTAGTACTTTCTACCTGCTCTAACACCTTTAGATTCTTTTCTTTCATGTCTGAAGTTCCTCTTGATACAATGCACCTAGCAATGTAAAAAATAAAATAAAATGGGCAATTCCCAAATAGGCAACTACAGAGAAAATCATTATGCTTTAAATATTTTTTTTAAAGGAGCTATTTCCTTATCACTAGCAAACTGTTTCGGAAGGGGATGCTGCAAGACACCTACATCATGCCTTTGTTTATAGTGGTACATATGCTTTGTTGATAGAAAAATGAAGTAATGCATTCTGTATTTTGGTCTACTGAAATCTGGTTTTAAGCAAGTGGGACCTACACTCATGTGTGTGAGAAAGTATGCCAAACCAGCAAAAAATGTGCAGAATAAAAGCCTGTTATGCAATGTAAACCTAAGGTGACTGCATCCATTGGAGCAATAAGGTCTAAAACCCAGCCCCTCACTGAATGACGTATGTAACGAAAGACAATGCTTAAAACAAAGCATGTTTACAATATTCATAAGTATAACATGAAATAGTCACAAACTACATAATATTCCAGCTCTTTGAGGCTTTCCTATTTTAATTCTGTGCAATTTCATTAACCCCCTTGCAAGGAGATGTGCTTGAAGGAACTTTATAATATAGGTCATTTTCAGTAGGCATTTATATTCCGTTGTTAATTGGCAATGCAAGGAGGAATGAAATCGCCTAGGAAGTATACTACAGGGAATAGCTTGCATTGGCAAACAAAATGAGTGAGTAATCTAGATCTTTTTCCCTTTCTAAAATCCTTCTAGGGCACTGAATTTCCAAGTATGAGTGTAAAATGCAACAAATTAGAATTAGTATAAATCATTTTGTGCTAAGCCAGCAGTTAAGTGATGTGCAGGGCAAGTGAACCAAACCCCATTTCTCTTGTGCAACAATCGGAGATGGCAAACACAGATTAAGGCATCAACCCAGAAAATGCTGTAGTGACCACATGAAACTAGAACACTGTTTCATTATGATGGTGATAGATTTTGCAGGACTACAGTTCCCATCATGCAATGTGTAGGAACCTGATTGACAGTTTTAGTATCTACATTTTCATAAAATATAATTGTGACTCAGCTACAAGAAAAAATACTGTATAAGATTGGTTGGTGTTATTTAAAAGGACACAGACTAAATGATTGTTTATCAGTATACAAAATACCAAGTGAAATTTTCCCACAGGAGTAGCAGCCTGAATAGTATTAACAGTGCTTTAAACTGTAATGAATTCCCAGTCTAATTCACTATGAGGTTTCAATTTATACCACATTTAGAGTACTCCAGGTTCAAGTAATCACTGCAGTAATTAGCTTACTTCCAGTCCTCCAAAATAAACCCACTAATTTTTGCAATCAGCCTTCATTTGGTTAATCACCA
Organism: Athene cunicularia; assembly: GCF_003259725.1. Lineage (NCBI taxonomy): Eukaryota > Metazoa > Chordata > Aves > Strigiformes > Strigidae > Athene > Athene cunicularia. The sequence goes on along the minus strand of NW_020799112.1, from coordinate 5,650,420 downwards.
GTTTAATTGATTTAATTAGTTTGATCTGCAAAATTAGTCAAGTGTAAATACTGTTTTGTAAACAGAGTTTAGCTCCAAGCTGTAATATAGGGAATTCTAATTCAAAGCTAGAGTTAATAATAAAAACCAACACACACATGATTTTGTTGCAGTATCCAGCGGTTTTAAGTCTGCAAGAAACAAATTTACACTTTTAATAGATAATGCTATTTTCTATCAGTGACAAAACTAAGGACATTGCCTCTCAAAGTTTTATTCTTGACTAATGATTTTTACATTGTGACAACTGATGCTAGTAGTTTTGCTTTCTCTAGGTTAAGGGCAGAATTTTTCCTTTTTTATTTTGCCTTTGGTTTCAAAAAATGTTAAAAGGTATTTATTAATGAGCTAGACCAAAGGAAAAATATATTTAAACAGAACTCTAGTTGCTCCTAAACAAACATAATTTTAGAACATTTTAGAAGTCACAGGAATAAAAGAAGCAAGCCAAGCTGCAAACCTGGGCAGTAATATACAAGTCAGAGGGGACATCTAAGCAGAAATAATGCCCTGAAATTACAAGTTGAACTAAATTGAATTAGCACTAAAATCAAAGAGTTGCTATTCTAGCACATTTCCAACAGTTAATGATATTAATCATCAGAAAAGTACATTTGATCCTCTGAAAAATGCTATGTATTTCATGACAAAAACCCAAATTCACCATGTACACATTAAACTCTTTAAAGTTATGCCAGAAGATGCAGAGCATGTGTTCAGAACAAGGCAAATATCTTCATGGTAGGCAGGCTAGCAGATACCTAGAAGGCCAGAAAAACTGGTGAACAGAAACCAGATTTTCACTGAATATCATTCAGAGAAAGGAAGTGACTGGGATTTACCATATAAACAAAGACAGTACAATTTTATTTTAAAAAAAGGAAAATAAAAGAAATTTAAAAGATAAATGACCAAAGCTATATGAAAAATTTCTCTCCAAGGGATGCAAGTTAACAAAACCACAAGTCTATGATGCAGATGAGGGATCCATTCGGAGCTCTGCTGGACTGCCTTTGTCATCATAATGAAGGCATTTAGATTTTCTGAATCTCACTTCAAACTGTAAATGTAAATAGTGTTTGTTGCTAACTCATACAGAGATTGGATCAATCTATTACAGAGAACAGTATTTATTGAAAAATAAGATTATATCTACAAAACATCAAAAGGTTATCTCAGATTAATTTTCTCTGTAAAAATTATTTATATTTCAAAATTTTTTAAATGACATTTTAATTCTATTTTGGTTTATGTAAAGATTTTCCTTTTTCTGTACCAAGTATTAACCTGTCTCCCACCTCAATCCTGTCCCTGAATATGAAAATGTACACAACTCCTTTTTCTCCATTTTCCCCCACTCCCTTTTTCCAGCTGAACCTTTCAAAATTATTTCAAATTGAATTAATTTATCCACTATATTCAAACACTTAAAGATTTCCTTCATTGTCTGAAAAATTATTTCCTGATAGCAGGACATTTTCCTAACTGCACAGATATTACAATTTCAGAGAAGAAAAAGGAAAGAGGGAAGAAGGAAAAAAAAACCCAATAAATTCAATTATAATTTTTGTTCTGTTCTCCTCACTGTAAGAAATTGAAAACATCTGAGAAAAAAATATACTTAGGAAAAAAAAATAAAAAGTGAAATAAAGTTTCTGTTCATTCTGATTTGAAATTCTCTCTCACAAAACGTTTCTAACTTCCTATCAAATGTTTTGTTCAAAGTATTTCACAGGGAAGGTTTTTTGTTTCTTTGATTAGCCACTTGGGGGGAAAAAAACCAAAAAAACAAACCAAAACCAACATAACACCAAGAGCTCAAGATGAGAAGCCAACCAAGAGAGCTGCAGGGCAGAAGCTTGCACGCAGCCACGTGCCTAAGCTCAGTGCCAGTCTTTATTCCACCCATTGCATCGCCGCTCAGCCCATGTTCTATCACAGAAAGACAGTGAAAACTTGCAAGATCTAAACTCAGAAGGAACTGCAACATCTGCACCAGTTCTAAAGCCTTATTTTTCATATCTTATGATGTATTAATTTGTGCATTTGCAAAAACAACTGTGAATTCAGTACTGTACATGCGGTGTGGTTACCACTAAGGAGGATTTGGGGGATTTGCATTAAACTGAGTCCCAGATGTTTTTGTCCTTGTGATTTGCATTGATCTGTTCTTTGTCAGTTCTAATTATCAATCAAAATGACTGAATTAAGTCAACCACTCTGCAGAAGACCTATTTATGCACACGATCAAAAGCACAGCTATGGTACAAAGCCTGAAGAGGTTCCCCAATGCTCCGTGTAACTTCAGTGATAGGTCTCTTCATAGAAGACACAACCCTGCCCCATCTCCTGAGTTAACAGAGTCTGTTTAAGTCTCAGTCTCTCTGCAGGACTTTTGTGTGAATAAATAACATTTGCTGGATGAAAATAAAACCTCTAATCACCAAGCCCTTGAAGAACAGCACCCTGTGGAATAGATTACAATATTTTAGCATGTTCGTTTCATTTGGTGTTTCCACTAGTGCTCTTTTAACAATGATACAAACTGCACATTGGGTACTCATTACACCACACTGGAGAGAGTAGGATATCTTGTAAATATGCATTAAACTGTGGCTAGATTTTCCTTCACTACACGCTGTGTTTGAGCTAAAGCACAAACATGTATACTCAAGAGCAATAGTTGGGGTATATTCCTGGCATGTTGCCATTGTCAGTGAAATATGTCTTTTTACAGATGTTTCTTATACTATTGGGAACAAATTGCTCATCCATACTCACAAAGACATACACAGATAGACATAAGGTACTTTGAAGAAAAAATTTATGTTTAAATAGCCAGGGAAAAATGGATTTAAACAAATTCAGTTCGGAGAGTACTAAGTGTGTGCATCTTAATGCCATTAAGAAAACTCCATTTTCCAAGTCTGAGATAAAAAGAGCATGTTGCATTTCAGAGGTGGGCTTCAAAATGCAGAGCAGTAAGTTTAACCAAATGTAAAGCATATTTGAAGCTTATTAGCTTTGTTGGTATATATAAGCAACACAGGTTTACATAACATAAGCAACTAGTTTTACAAATAAACTTCAATTTGTACTTTTGCATTCTGTTGCTTTGAAACAGATCTGTCATATGCCTATGAACACTGAGAAAATTCCTGACTTCTGAAGCCAATTCATGCAGAAGCTACAGCATGTTTCGTTGTTCTGAGAAGTGAAAGGTGTCCCCAGACTGTTCAGATACAGAGAGATCTGTTTAATTAATGAGCTGGACAAGAACTTCAGATTGCACAGACAATTTGACATCAAGGAGCCCTGCAAGTAGGACAGCTTATTAGCAGAGACCTTTAAGACTTTTAAAAGGGTTTTAGCTTTTACATGCATATAATAGGAATACTTCTGAAAGTTTAGAGTCTGGGAACCTCTACTTAATTTCAGAGTCCCAGCCCCATGATCACCAGGGCTGAATCTCTGCACTTGCATGTTGTGAGGATCTCCATCAACACATTCCTGTCAAAGGTGGCAGAACATGCAAGAAGAGTGTTAAACTGGATTCATGTTCTTCATTTTATGCTGTTTATGGGAAGATCCTGCATAAGTCTGGTGGTGTGGATGTACAATATCTGGACCAGAATAAACATTGCTATGACAGTTGCATCATCAATATTCTTAACAAATTCAGACCAGTAGAATGAACTTAACATTGGATTAGCAATAGGTATTATGTAGAAGCAAAGTTTTGCTTTAGTAATTAGAAACCCTAAAATAGGTTTATCACTGAACTGTGACTCCAAAATCCTATATACACTGACCACATTTTAACTAACCTGCAACTACTTTTTTTTACATTTTATTTTTATAGCAAGCCCTATTAGATTTGGTCTCACAGGAACAAGAAATCAGGTGACTGAAATACATTATGTATTCTTATTTATATGCACTATTCAAATTCATGTTTTGTAAGAGACTGATAGATTTTCTAATTTGTAAGATTTCTTAGGCAATCAACTCTGAAACAACAATGAATGGATAATGATCATACTTGCTATATTTGATTTAATGTATTTGGCTAGGGTTAACCTATTTGTATTTCCTTCAGCCATATATTAGCAAAGCTTCGTTAAAATGAAAAAGGGTTGTACATTTTCCTTCAAATAATACTACGTGTTCTTTTGCAGCTTTTAGACCAGAACATTTCCTGGTTTGAAGGATCAAAAAAGCCTTGACAGAACCTTCAAAGCTTATTTGACTTTTAACAATCAATTAGCTTACATGACACAGCTCTAATCATGAATGCTCCAAAACTACTTGAGATAGGTCCATAAATATAGCACTTAAACAGGAAAAAAAAAATCAAACCAAATTTACTAAGTAATTACTGTTAAGAGTCACAGAAAATATTTCCCCCCTGCCCTAGATACTGGTTACCCTTTTCCTCCCTTTCCACATAGTCTGTGGTTTGTGATCAGAGGGAACAAGAACAAAGAACAGAAAATATACAGCATTACAGACTACATATATAAAGGAATAAAAGACAGTTACTTCATGTACATTCTGGCAGCTCTCAATTTCTGGCAGTGCTAGCAGAATTTAAGTAACTTCAGGCACAACATGGTCACATACAATTGATAATGACCACCAAAAAAATTAATACAGCCACAGGCATAGGCTCACTCTCAGATATACACCCATAATTCCAAAATTAAGTTACGTACCCTCTGCCTCTGATCAAAATTCTCACACAAGTCTCTCCTTCAAAATGAGGACTGTATCAATACAAACATTTCCTTCGAGATGCCAGCTACTTCCCTCACAAGTAGTGTATATTTTATTCCTAGACCACACACTTCTGTATGTCAGATAGATGTCTTTTCCAGGGAGACTAACAAACTCCTGTTACAGAACACATTCATTTCAGAACCTCTACAAGACTCACACCTGCCACAAAAACCTATGTGGTCTCCCGCCAGCATTATCCTACAAAGGTGATTTACACATTAATACAATTTGCTTCCCCCCCTTACCATAATCACTAAACAGAAGACCATTCCAAGTCACTGCACTGCTTAAGCAGATGGCCCAAATTTGAGAAAAGTTTAAAAAAAGAATTTTAAAATGGGTAGCAAGAAGAATAATGAAGAAGGGCTTATTTATATGTCTCCTGGAATTTTTTTTAATGACTGCTAATTAAGACCACCTTACTCTTCTGAATGCCTTTGAGGTCACACCTCCACATCAGCTTTCACAAATGCTGACAATTACTTGGAAATGCAATCAGCAGCCCTCTGCATAGGCATACCCTTCAGGTGCCAGTCCTTATTTCTGAGATACCAAGGACAGAGCAGGAAACTGCACAGAACTTTTCTGTGACATTTAAACAGGTTTTTAAAGAGGTGAACATCAGCTCAGTTTTTATGATCTATAGCACACCTATACTCATATCTTATTGTCCTGATTTATTCCTCCTCTATCATATCTCATCCTTCACTGCTCTATTTCTGTGGCTGTAAGATTGTTGTTACCCAATATAGCCACATGCTTCATGGCAAATAACAGTCAAAAATGAACAAAGAAACGCTTCTGAGGATACTGTATGATACTTTGTGTTACAGACTTTAGCAAGAACACACTGTTTTAAATGATGAATCTATTCCTGAATCTCTCCCCTTAGGATTTTTTAATAACTAGGTAATATTGCATGACTGTCATCATCTTCAAATGGAAAGCATTATGCTGAGACCAATAAGCCACAAGGAGCAAATACTGATATTTTAAAGATTATTAATGGAATCAAGGCCTGAAAAATTGCAAGAGTCAGACAGACACTTGTAGGAATAATGTAATCCCAATTAACAGCAACAGGTTTATTTAACTGTATCTGAAGATAGCAAATGTCACTCATGAAGGAAAACGTTGTCAGAATAAATTTGTAAAAAGTAATGAGAATAAATTAAGATATGAAAGCTATCTGGAGGTTAGCACTTTGCCTATTCCTCCACCTTCAGTCTGCACCATACAATGCAAGTCAGCTGAGCAGAGGTATAGTTAATAAGACATCTTCATGCAGTTCTGTGCTTTCATATGATGTTTATCTATTTGACTATATTTCAACAACCTTAAGAAATTATGTTTTCATAAACTCCCAGAATTTATTTCCCTTTTGTAAATTCCCTTATTCCCCTTCTAAGAATACTAAAGTCTAACCATTTAGTATGACTAACCAATCAAAAGGAAGCTAAAAGGCATACAGCATTACTCGAGATCTGTAACCAGAATTAAGGGATTAATCCACAAGAAAAACTGTAACAATCAAACTCCATTACAGGCTATACACTGGGACTCAACATCATTTCAAAAACACTGCAGATACTTAAGCATTTGCCATACTTTCATAACTGTCAGCTTCACTCTACTTTCACTGCACAATAGTGGCATGGGCACTGAGTTTCATAGCTTCATGACAGCCTATTTGTCACATTTTCTTTAAATCATGCTACAGAACTTAGAAAGCCAAGTCCTAGATTCAAAAGCAACTTAAGAACCTCAAAGCCTAACCTGCATAGCTTTGCATGAGGCTGCAGGTGCCAACATGATGGACATGCAGACAGACAGAATAGACCATGGTTGTAAATAAGCACCAAAGTGGTCTTTAAGGAAGGTAATTAAGACCTAATTTCTAGTGAAATCAAAGGCACTGGGCTCCTAAGTGCACTGAAAAACCTGTCTCAAAGCATATCTACATTTTTAGGCATAGCCACACCTCTACCTGGATCGAAAACACAAACTTGGAGAACATTAGTCTGTTTTCTGATCTTCATATACAATTAACATGTGTTTGCATTTGTGTGCGTGCACACATACATATACAGTACATTGGCTCACACATGAAAGAAGCTGTAAGACATTTCATGGATCCTCGCCCTCTCCATCAATCCCTCATCTTCCTGCAACAGAGTCCCAAGATAAGTTGGCAGATGCTCTTACTCACTTCCTCCAACAGCTGCAGCTTCACACCACCTGTGAGCCCCGCTGAGGAGTGCGTGGTCAGCCCAGATATGAAAAATACCACTGAACTGATCACAAATCACTGATGGTCACCCCTGCCCTGTTTGTACACACCGAAGTACAACCTTCATCATCTCCTGCCTGGGTGGCTCTCCTGTTATTGCTGCTGCTTAACCTTCAGGAGCCTTCCTGGTCACAGAAGTCTTCATAGTCTCTGGAAATAGTTTTGCCCATTCTAGGCTCTAGCTCCTTAATCTCTCTAGTGAAGCAGCTATGTCAAATAAACATGTTTTACAAACACTGGTGTTCATTTAATGCTGAGGTACCACAACCACTCGAAATGCTAAACTCCAGTCAACCTTTATAATGCCTTTTTTTTTTTTTTTTTTTTACACATCCTTGTATAGCTACTGTGAATATTCAAATACTGTAATTGGAAATGATTTACTTTGTTTTGAATTAACTAAAATTCCATTGTTAAGCACAAATACTGCTTCACTAAATCATCAAGCTTTTAATAGGTCCACATGAGCAGGTTACCGAGCGTGTTAGGATTTATAATGCTCCTGGGGAGCTGACCACTGTATTATGCTTCCTGCTGCTAGGTAATATGCATGACACATTTCTGGACACTAATTCATTTATTTAATAGTAACAGTATGCAAAAACAGAGTTCAAAATGAGGCTGACAAAGAAGGTATAAAAGTTTTATTAATCCATAGCTAATCAAAGGCCAGAGGAAGGCATATAATGGTGGCATTTACAGACCATATCGAATGTGAATAAATTAAATTTTTGTTTCCTAAAATCTTACTAATAGGATGTATTCAGCTTGAAACATTTATACTTTTAATTACAGTGGCAGCCAATTTAGAGCAGGTATCTGGTTGTACTGTACTTAAAACTTTGCATCAAGGATCTCTACAAATCCTCTCATCAGCTGTTTTTTGAATCTGATTTGTTACTGTGTGCACTGTGCCCATGCTCAGAAATAATAACATTATTTACTTTCTCATTTAATTATACAGTGACAGATTACTTGTAGGGGGAAAGGGCACTGAGGGAAAGTATTCTCTTCCTGTGAGAGAAATTCCCCTGAAAGGCTCAGCATCATGTACATACAATATAACTTTATGGCTCTATCCATCAAATGTTTGCATGCAGGAATAAATTGATAGAACTACTCATATAGAAACAGTCATTTCTCCAGGCAAAAGTTTTCATAGGATCACACCCTCATTTCGAACACGTTATCAAACACTCTAATTACACTGCAAATTTTGTTTGAAAAAAAATTCTAAAACAGTCAGTTACTAAACACCATAAGCAATAGCTGACTCAAAAATGTAAAGAAATGAAAGAAAATTAAATGGAAAAGGAATAGGAAAACTAGCAGACATATTAATTTTATCTGTGTTTTGAAATACCCCTAAAATTTTTGATTTGACTTCAATCCCAATCTTCCAGAAAGGAAGTCAGAGAGATAATACTTTGATTTAGCAAGGATGGAAAAAAAAATAGAAGTCACAATGCTTCTATAAAATCTTTTAGATATCAGGACAAATTTCTATAACATTGTCACTTCTTCCTGTTTCCCTCATCAACCATCTGGAGCTGGGAAAAGAAGACATTTTGCTGAAAATACAAAATTATCCTCTTCAGTTTACTTGGGAAGCAAATACACATGTGAAGTTTGTAGTTCCATGCCACTGATAAGCCCTTACCCAGCAAAGAACTCAAGTATTTTCAATACAACATAGCACTTCTATGGAAACCAAGGTGACTACTTGCTGCTCAAGTGAAGGCAGATGCTTCAGTGCTCTGCATCTGCTGGAGTTTAGCACAGCATTAAAATTCGGGTCGGTTTTGCATGGCTTGCTGCTCAGGCAGAAGAGCACAGATCTGCAGAATGTGTCCTACATAGCAGCCACAAGGGGCACACCTAAGGGGTGGATTATCAGCCTATCTAGACAGGGCCAGACTCACAAGGGTGTCTGCATGCCTGAATCAGTTGTTCTCCTTAAATACATCTGTCAGTCAGTGTCTTGGTTTTTTCCCTTCTGGTCAACTCACCAACTCATTTCATACTATGTGCTTCCATCCACCTCTTTCTTCCTTTGCTCTACTTTACAACTTTTGTTTGTTGTCTGGTTTGACTCTTCAAGAGGCTTCTCCCATTGTGAGTTTGTAGCACAGCTCATACACAAAGCCTTGATGCTACTTTATAATTTCAATAAAACAAATACATCATGTAATGGCTATAGACAGCCACCTTCAACCATGCACAATGTAAAGCTGAGGAGACACAAACTCAGAGACCTAAATTCCCAATGTCCTTTGCTCAGCTCAGGAGGAATGAAAGAACAAGTAGATTCACATAGATTACTATGGTCCAACTCAGTTTAAGATTACATAAAATTGCCTCAAGATTATAATTTATACTAGCTAGATTAGGTCTTCATCAGTACCTGGATCATCTGAAAAAGGATTAGCATATTAAACATAAAAATTCTACCTCTCTAGAGGACGGACACATTCACATATGTTCCTCCCAACTTCTGTTCATGTCTTCCCTCAGCAGGAGGAGAACTGCTGGATAGGGACATGCCACAAACATCCATCTGAAAGGATGCAAACCTGGAAAAATCTAACTGAAGCTTGAAGTAGACTCTAGGCTTGCCTGTTTCCCTTCTTAAGCCTCTGCTTTGTAGACCACAAGCAGTAGATGCTATACCCCAGATGTAATCTTTTATTGGCTGTTTTTACAGTGCAAGTTCCAAACTGTGAAAGGAATGACTGATGCGTCTGTGATGATGGGTGACAGTCAACTACCATAACTTTAAAAGTAGCAGCCTGGAAACTGATGCAATTAACGATTTCAGACATCATACTGGGGAAAAAAAAAAAAAAAATTACTAAAACAATGGAAAGATTTGTCAGCCTCTTGAATTTGCTTTCAAAAACCCTAAAAACATTACCAAGAATATCAAAGACAGTACTGAACAATATCAAGAAAATAACATAGAAATAAGACACAATTAATGCTTACACAAATCTCGTATCTTACTGACTATGGGTAACTTAATTAAGCTACAGAAGTATATTCTAGAAGCTGGGTTCATGTGACACGGCCAAACTATTAGAGCTTTGCTCTCATTGTTTATACTGCTGTAGAAACCTCAAGCAAAAATAGTCGTATCAGCATAAAAACTGCACCCAGTGGAAATGACACAAGTCAGTCTGGGTCATGTGAGCTCTGCACAACCAGGGATGCTGGCTAAGCAGGGGCCTGACATATTCAAACAAAAGCTTGGCTTGCTATACACACATTTATTTATTTTTTATACACATGTGTATATAAAGTCATGTACTGAGAAACAGAGACAGTACACTCACCTTGCACTTGCCTACTGTAGCTGCACTTCCTTCTGTCTCTGCTATTTGTGACCAAGACAGTTAAAGGCTGGGGATAAGCTCTTATCAAGTTCTGAAGAAACCTGAAGGATTGCAAGCTGAATCCTCAGGAGTTACAGTTCTGGAGCAAAGGCTTCAGCTCTACATCAGTGTGATGCAGTTTAAAGACCTAGGGTAATCATGCATGTTTGCATTCTTAGCTTGGGGGACAGTAAGGTAAGATGCCATGGGAGTATAAATTAGTATCTAACCAACAAGTTTTGTAATACATTGGTAACATGAGCAGAAAAATTTGTTACCTTGGCTCAACAGCTGAACAGTTGCTCATGAACCTGCAGTCAGGTATGGGTCTAAGGCCCAAAGCAGTAAGTCTGTACACCTATTTGTGGAGGAGGAGGAAGTAGTGTGGAGGACACTGACAATTTGCTGTCTTGTGATAGCAGATGAGAGCTCTAAACACTACCACACCTCATCTCCTGTAACTCCAAGAGACAGTAACAATCAGAATAAGTGTCTGATGGGTCTCCTCTGCTGAAGCAGAATCTAAACTGAAGTCAGCTCTGAAGAGATTAATTTTAGATACTGCACTTCCTATATCTATCCTCTGAAGACAAGTACAAATCACCCATATTAAAACTGCAGGAACATACTAAAAGTCAGAGCATACCCTAGATTTATTTGCATGAGTACTGCTGATATGCTGGGATACCTCATTTAGTGATCCTTCCACAGGGACAAGTGTAATCCTGCTGCATAAAATCCAGTTAAACTTTTTTCAGTCTGCTTCAGAGGGACAGTAATTCTTTGAAATGGGACACAAGGTTCCCATTTGCACAGCAAGGCTGAAAAAATGTCTGATTTTAGCTTTCATATAAGAAAGGCAAATTTCAATTGCCAACGAAATGATTTAATTTAGACTTTAGTATCTAAAGTCTGGATCACTTTGTAAAAATCTTTAGTCTTCTCTTAACTGAGGTATGTTGCTGCTAACTGAAGTTCTGCCTTTATTTCTTATTTGATTCTGTTCTTTAAAACAAATTAATCAATATTTGTGCCACCAAATAAGCACCAGTCTGCTGACAAAGGCTGAAGGCCAGAAGAGGTTATTTTGATTTTAATATCCATTAATGGATTAAAGTAAACCCAGAGTAAAATAGTGATCTTGTGATCTTACGGTTCACGTTATAAATACTATTGACTTGCATTCAGAGCAGCCTGGTTGTGTATGAGGAACAGCAATTGCTACAGGCTGTACCAGGAAAACCCAGGCAGTATTCACAATGGATTTGTTCAACATTTACGTGCAAAAGCAGCGAATGTTTGAGAGCTCAAATTATCACTGCCTTAAATCCCCAATCATGTTAACATACACTTCATAAACCAACTGGACAAGCAGACAACATGGAAAGCCTAAAGGTTAAGTACACATTATTGACCTGAAGGAAGCTGTGTTCTACAGATCATTAAATATGTTGTGCTCTTCTGTTTCAGCTGGTCACACTGAAAAGTGCCCTGGGAACATTATTTAATGCTTAGATGTTCTACCTACATTTGTGTGACACAAAATCAATACCTTTTCCCTAACCTTACTTGCTTAGATTATTCTCAGCTATTAGATGCCTTTTAAACCACAATGAGTTCAATCATTTGCATGCATGTGTATGTCTCCATTCATACATTTTAATGACATATAGACACAGATAGGAAACTCATCTTCCCTACATTGGGGTACAGCTTACTTAACACATGAAACAGTAGATATGTTGGAACAAGGGATTTTTGTTTGTTGTTTTGCAGAGATAACTAATGCTTTTTCGTTGGTGGGGATCGCACTCACATTGAGGACCACGTAGGTGCAGCACACCTCCAAACAAGTGCACCGTCTGTGCTTATTGCAGGTGGGAAGCAAGACTCAAAATGAGAAGATCACAGAGTTCTGCTTGGGCTGGACCTCATGGCCCCCTTTGAAGAGTCACCCCTGCCTCATTCCTAATGGATATACCGAGATCCCAGACTACAGACATCTCATGGTAGAAGGCTAACAGCTGCCCTTCCCAAACCACACTCTTACTACACATCTCAGATCTCCCATCCCATGAGCCTCAACCCAATGCTGGGATTTACACCATGACACATGCTGAATCTTCTCTAAGAGCTGCCTAGGAAGGATTCCAGCTACAGCCATCTCATCACTTTGGAACTCCAACTTGAGCTCTACTCTGACTTCTACCACCACCCCAACTTCTCTTTCTTGGAATTCTAATCTTAGGCTGAGATTTATGCCACAGGACACTCCTGGAACCCAGGCGAAGGAGTGCTTGGGGGCAAAATACTAATAACAGACCCCACTTTTCTTTCATAACTCCTTCTGAACCTTACTTAATGTCTAGGACATTTCACTCTCAGAGCTTCAATCTTAATTTCATCCTTAGTTCTTGACTGAACACATGCCCAGGTTACCTAGTGCTGAGGGGAATATCCCACCAGCAGTTCTCAGATTACCTTGGTAGCTCCTTCTCAGTGCCATTCTTAACCATTTCTCAGTTTACTCTTTCTTGGAAGCCTGACCCTAATCCTAGCTCTAACTCCTAGACTAAGATTTATACAACGGTACACACTGAGCTCCCAGATTAAGGACTGCTTAAAGTGAGAGCAGTTTTCATGTCACTTTAGCATTCACTTCTGAGCTCCCCTGTTGCTGTTATCTGTCCCAGTTGTCTATTTCCTGGAACTGTTACCTATGACTCTTTGGAACCACAACTCTCCTATTCAAAAGCAGACCAGAAGAGAACAGCCCATCTCAAACAACTGTCAGTCTCACTGAAATACAAGAAGTGATAAACAGATACCAAATGGGAACCATAGAACACTGCTGACTATGGTACACCCTTTGGGATACTCACATACTGTTGGTTTTCTTTTTCTGTTTGGGTAAAGCAGAAGTGAGCTATATTTGTGGTCCTTAAAGTGAAAAAAAATGCTCTGTGAACACTGCCTGAGAAGATTTTTGAACATTTTTCGCAGTAGCATTGTTTTTTTCTTGTGAGAATGACTTTCTCAGAAAAAGTTTGTTTAAACTTCCACTCTTCAAAAACAAACTCTTCCTTACAGAAGTCAAATAACTTTGTCATATTTCATTTACATAACAACTTTAGAAATAACCAACTAAAGAAAATGAATGTACATATACCTCAGAAGCATTAATATTTAAAAAGCATAATAACCCAGACACTACAAGATGCACATGCTGAAAGGCTTGATTTACCTACTGAAATCTGAAAACCTCAGATACCATATGTAAACCAAAGATTACACTCATATAGTAGCCATTTATACTATGGGAAACAGTAACTAAACACAGAATTATGGCTACACATATTTGGGACAAGTCTAGGCAAACGTGGTGGGGGGAAATGGTGATGCTGGCTTTACTAACGAGTTAATAACATGATGTTGTTGACCAACCAATGGCCTGAGAAGCATAAGTATCTCAGAGTAAGCTTAACACAGGCTCAGCAGATTACTACATTTAAATGTCCAATCACCAACCCCAAAGTATTTCAAATCTAGTTCTGCTCTTGTGGGATTAGCTGTACTTTCCTTAAAATGTGTCATTTTGATGTATTCAGAGTCTCTAAATACTCAGAGAGATTTTCACTGATATTTTAAAGATAAGTTGAAGCTGCTTATTCCTCAAATCCCTTCAGTTTCTAACTATCAGACAGAAAATTGACAACACTGAGTTGATGTCAAAAACAGGAAGACATTGAGATTAGCACTGAAACTACCTGGAGTCAGTACATTGCTTTGGAGATTAACATACGAAATCAAAAACTCCCACTGCAACTAACTGTATGAGTGGAATGGCCTGAATTTGTACTTCCAGATACATACACAGCTGCTTTTGGAAAACAGCACTTGGTCTCCTGGTGAAGGCAGGGCAGAGGGGGATGAGAAGTCGAAGCAAAGCAAATCTGAACAATATTCAGTGCATGGAAGATATAACCACATTTCTGACTGTTGAAAACCTCTACACTGAGTTATTTTTCAACTGGGGGAAAGCCATAATTACCAGTTCCACCTCTCACCTGAAAAGTTAAGAGTTATTTAAGAATTTCTCTGAATACCAGCAAAGTCAAGTCATACTTTTAGTCCTGATTTAGTCCTGTCGTCATTGTCAACTCTTTTTGTTTATCTCTTTGTTCACAGATGTTCTTCTGTGCACGCTAGGCAGACCTCAAACAGTGATACTATTAAACATATGAACGTATTTTAAAGTACAGACCTTGTCTTAGATCTTGAAGGAGGATCAAGATAATTAATAAACTTGACCTTTAGAGCAACTGTTAGTTCTAGTGATCCATGTTTGAGCTGGAGTGAAGATATTGTTGTAACACTTTGGAAAAAATGCTAAAGGACAGTTTTCACTGTAACAGTTTGCCTACAGACTGCATATTTGAGGTCTCTTAAGGAGTCTATGTATATCATAGCAACTTTCATGTCAATCAATGAAAGTCCATCACCGTTAGTGCAGCACCAATTGTTCATACATATATGAAAGCATAAAATCTCTTCATGGATGTTCAATATGTAAAACCCCCAAATCCTCTAACCCATAAGCAATGTGCATAATTTCTTCTTTATGACCCTCCTGCATGTTGTGTCTTCACACTTCTCATTTCTGCCCTTCCATCCACTCCCTCCTCATTTTCTTTCCTTTTTTATTTCTATGTACTGTATTTATTCCTTGTCATTTTTCATGGTCATCCTTATTATAATTCTTTGGAAATTTACACACAGTGTATCTACTCTTTCACCCTTTACATTAAAATATCTCTTTTCCACATTCTTTCTTTATTTCTCACAAAAATCAGTTTTTCCTTTGTTCTGTTTGTATTCCAAATTCACTTTTGCAGTTCTCAACCTTTCTCCCATTTGACCCTGAAGAACATTTTGGTATTTCATGAGAGCTACAGTTCAGCTGTCTCATGGTCCAACAACAGGCTATTTTCTGAACACGTGGCCTAGTGTCAGTCATTCACCATTAACTGGGGGCCCCCCATCCCTCAAAGCACTGTTATGAGACAAACAAAAAAGAGGTTTTGCTACACACTGTGGGAGAAATCATGTCCAGCAAAGCACTGCACATGTTGTGGTCGCAGTCACAGCACCACTGTCATACTAAGTCAATATTACCCTACATTTTTACAGATTATATCTGAAATCTCACTGCTGGAAAAACTGAAAATATTTTTCTCCTGTCCATGGAAAATGTTAAAATATTAGAAAGGTTCTGGCAAAAATTGCCTTTTCAACCAATTCAACAAATAATCAACAAGTCCAGAAAATGTAGATGCACGACATGGAAAGTTGTTTCCCTCTATTAACACTGAGCTCAGGAATAACAGAAGATCTAGTAGTTGTCTGTAGGGACTGTTTATCTTCCTACTGTTTATAAGATTCACCAAAAAACCCTGAGAGCCCGTAGAATAGTGATCTATGAATGATTATAAATGACACTCGATGGTCCATGGCCATTTACACAAAGATATTATATCAATATTGACAGCAAGATGAGAAATCATTTGATATGTCCATGAAAAAGTTGCACTTCAAATGATTAGAAGATTATTACTTTATAAGAAAGTGTATTCCATTGCTCAGCTCCAGCTGCAGTGTCCAGTATAATTTTAAATTTCCAAAAGGAAATTGTTTCTTATGGCTACTGACATCTTTTTGCTTGTAGTTAAAGTGTTAGATACAGTGCCACCAGATACACTCTACCGGGTCATGTTTTGTTCCACAGAACTGTGCAGTTGCATGCATTTTGCAACAAATAAACCAGTAAGTCTATATCTGTTACTGTCTAATTAAATCAGAGTGTCTGTAGTTGATCTCCTATGTTTCAGTATGCCAGGAATAACCACTGGAAACCTATTACCAAATGCAACAGTTTATAAATTATGAACATTAGAGTTTAAATGCACTTAAATACATGAAACAGATCAAATACAGAGAGCTCATAAAATATTGGTGAGGGCCAAGACTATTGAGGTGTCAAGTCTGTATACATGCCAACAACAATGGATGTGCATCCCTGAAGGTTCCCCTCTTTTATTTTCATAAGTGACTGATTATTTTGCAGCATTAGTGCCTTCCCACAGGTTCTGTGGGTGCATTTCTAAGGCTTGCAAGACCACATCCTGAATCCTAAAACTTCCATTTGATCATGGGTATCACTGGTAAGAGAAGCTGCAATCATGAAACTGCCATTTCACCGAATATTCATTTTTCATAGTGGTTATTAGCTTTCAAAGTGCACTGCATCACACAACCAAGAAAATGCCGCCCTCCCTAAGGACGCTGACATCTGAATAGTGACATGAAAGAATGAAAAAAGGCAGAGCAGACATAGGCAGTGAAGAGCAAAATGCTAGATATAAATACAAGATCTTTGAGTCATCTTAAAGGCATTATACTGGTGTCCTGGTTCAGCTAGGATAGGGTTAAGTTTCCCCAGCAGAGAGGGGGAAGGGATCTCCAGCTGGGTTACTCATACCATGCTGAAGTCAGGTCCGGCACAGCAGGAAGCTCTTCTTTGTGGCTTTGGTCACGGGGAGCACGGGGCTGGCTGTAACCATTTGCAGTATTTCTCTATATATCTTTTCTCTTGTTCACTGTTATTGCTGTTTATTGTTGTTACACCATTGCTACTGTTGTTCAGATTGTTATTTATCACACTGTTGTATTAATTTTCTTCTTATTTCAACCCGGGGTTTGTGCCTGCCAGCCTGACCGGCTGAGGGTGGGGGAGGGGCAATGGCAATGTGGTCTCTGGTCCCAGCAGGGCTTAAACCATCCCAACTGTCATTTCCATGTGCATTTCTGCTGTTGTTTCTGTCTAAATAAGGATGGTGTGGAGCTGTGACAGTTGATGCTATATCAGTTGCTCTGTGGACATCTTGGTAGTTCTATTTCATATATACAATATCATATTTAAGTATACTGCTACCTGTACACACCTGTATACACATATATATACACACATAAGTGCATATATTGATATTACCAGAGGATCTGGTAAATTACTTTTCTATCTAGGTTGCTTAAGACTTCCAGTTTTAGAGAACATTTGTGACCTCACCTCTGAGAAGTTCTCGCACCTCCACTGTGTGCAGAAGGCCTTTGATATGCAGCCCTCCAGGTGTTGAAGTGCCTTTTCTTTGTCTCATGAAATTCCATTCAGTTTTCCCTTTCTCACTGCTTCTGCAAAAAGAGTTTGGCAGCTTGCCCAAACTCCTGAAGCTCCCAGCGCAGGCATTTTATCATCACCAAAGGAACTGCAGCAGTTGATGCTGCACTGAATATACCTCTGAGCCACAAACCAGAAAGAAATCACCACTCGCTATTCCCTCAGCACAGGACTGATTTCCAGCATCTACTGCTCCCCTACTCAAGGCAGCACACAAGGGCAGCAGGATCCTCAACTTGTTTGGGAAGAGGGAAGAAGGTAAGCAGAGCAACACCTGGTCCCATCACCTCGCCTCACCAAGCATCTGTCACTCCTCTGCCACTGCCATTCACTTTTTCTTCCCATCTTTACATTCTTTTCTCCCTTCGTCCTTTCTCCCTCTCTTCTCTGGGTTCAGCTGCACACAGAAGTAGTTTGCTGTGTCCCAGTCACAGTTTGTTAGTGGGGACACCAAAGGCAAGTGAAGTTCTGTTCAGCCCCATGCCCATTGCCTGCTGGAAAATGACCAAGATTTCCAGATTGTTTCTGGATTTATTGTGCAGGAATTCCAACTAGGCTGCCAGCTCCAGAAAACAAAGCAAATGAAAACCCCATCTTGAGGAAGTCCACAAACACAAAGTGATGACATAGCCAAGAAAATCCAGAGGCACACCACTGCTAGCAAAAAGGGCTGGTAGTCTTTGGAGAACACCTCTGCACAGCATCTGCAATTCAGATTGGGAGTCCTCAGTCTCCGTGTTCCTTTGCTGCCAACACTCACGAAATCCAGAGACAGTAATAATAAAATCTGTCTTTCTATTCTGCTAGCTGGTTCACACGCAAGATAAAAGAGATCAATTTTTTTGTTAGTCTGAAAACTCAAGGTGCGCAGATCTGTACAATAAATTCAAAAGAATTGCTGCTACCCAAATGAGTATCGATTTAGTTTCACATCATTTCACTTCTTATTGTGGCTTATTTATTTGCATTTTAATTGGGAAATCTTTTAAAGCAGCTTAATTGCAAAGTTAAGCACAGAAAAGCTGCCTAGACAACCTTAATTTGGCCCCTTGTGGCTACACACTACAACGTAAAGAAACCAGAGAGAGAGAACTGCAGAAATCACTACAACTGCATTTCAATTCTGAAACTTTTATTTCAGTAGATGTCATATGAGTGACAACAAAGCACAGTGAAAAATCAGATGAGTTGCCTTTTCTCAACTTAATTCCAAACATACCATCTGTGCCCACAAACGTCTGATCTACTTTGTCAGGGCTGTTTAAATTAGACCTGCAACTTCAGCAGCATCCCTGCTGGCCTTCCTGGGGCCAAGTCAGGGGTGAGGAAGAGCACATCCTCAGAACTTTGTGCAGTGGGTCAGACTGCTGGAGTATTCATAGCCTGTAGGTGAGAAGCCTTTATCTTCCTCTTTCCTTCTATCACAAGCAAGATAAACATCACTCAAATATAAGGTTATTGCACATACTTTTATGGACTGATTTCTGCAGTGTAGCAAGCTTTAGCTACTGAGGATGAAAAACAAAGTGCATATGAATTTCTTAACTGGTTTTTGGTCTCATTTTAGCCACTGCCTATACAGACACTTAAATTTCTCTTGTTACTTGACTCTGTGGACTTAACTTCAGGCAGCTTCTTAGCAGCCTATTAGCAAAGAGATTTTATGTGTTTTTTGAATTGGGGCCATGAAGAAGAAGGATTTTACTTCTTGAATATAAGCTAGTTTAATGATATGAAACATTTCGGGGGCAATATCCACCATATCACAGATGGTGCACTGTTAATACCACAAAAGATCAGGAGACAAATATCAATCCATACCTCTTAACTTCAAAAGGACTTTGGATTAGTCTGATATTCATAACATTCTATAGAAACACTACCTAATTTATCTTTATAACCCTATGGAGTGGCAAGAGGTTAACCAGGAGACTGTGAAACAATTGCACACCTATTACAGAGTGAATGTGGACAATATCAAGTGATTGTGTGCCCTGTACATTTTTATATAAATATGATTAATGACATAATTTTTGCTTTTATAAAAGCATAGGGACACTGGCTCCATGAAAAAAAGTAGTCATATTCCTGAGGAATCTAGCTCCCTTCTCACCCTGCTTCCACCACTCACCTCACTTTATTCATCATCGAAGCCTATCACCTACTCCCCCTCCACCACCTCCAACTCACACAGAGATGTACTCAACCCTGCCTCCCCAGGCACCACCCTCATATCTCAGACCATAATAATTTCTGCTGGGATCTCCCACAGAAACCTGCTAAAATGCTCTTTGTTTCTCTTCCCAGTTCCTCTTTCCTTTTCTTAACATCTTCTCTTGGATATTCCTGAGTTTTCAAAGAATCTTCCTTTTTGCTTTTCTTATGGTTACAATCATTTGGCTCTAAGCTCTCTCTCAGCAGAACCTTGGGCTGCTGCCTGCAGAGGCCCACATTAAAGTCTACCAAGGACATCTCATGGAGTTCAGAGATACTGATTAGTAGGTCAGATACTCTTTCACAGAAACATGCTCAAACTCAACCTCAGTTTTGAAAAAACTGTCAACAAAAATGCACCAGGAAATGTCTGGATGAAGAACATTCCCAAAAGCAATAGCACTAAACAGAAAATGTTATTATCCAGACATGGCCTTCCTGAGGCATCCTTCCCTTTCTGGGCAAATTCCACAGAAGTC
>NW_020799112.1:5618915-5629967 GCF_003259725.1 Athene cunicularia | reverse complement strand
GCGTTATGCTTCCTGACAAGCAATTTTCAGGATTCCTTAGTGCGTTTCCTCACTAGCGTAATGCCCTTTTAATGTACATGCTGTCAAGCAGATTTGTTTGGCAGCAACACAATTAGCTCTGGCTTTGCTCTGAAACAGAAGATTTCGTTTATGCCCATGGTTTTGCAAGTAGGACTATTCTGTGATTAAACACAGACATTTTACCAGAAGCCTCGTCACTTGTATACAGCACACACAGGGCTCTAATTCTCTCTGCCTTCCAATTTATCTTGGGATTCTCTAAGATTTTACTTCTAGTAATGGGTCCTGCAATAATTTTTTTTTTCTAGAAGATTTGTTAGCACCATACTGCTTTCCTCAGCCTTGTTTTCCTCCCCACTTCCACTAGTGCAATCAGACTCAGCAGTTTTCGATTTAAAATAATGATTGTGCAAACAATTGACCAAAAATGTCAGAAGTCCTATGGAATTGATGGCTGTTAATTGCAGAAATACTACAGATCTGTCTCAAACTAACAAAGCAACAGATTTCAGAGACAAGACCTTCAACACAGATTGCTTCTATACATGGGAAGCACAAAGGAGCTTCAGTTTTCTTATCTTTATGGCATTCAACCTCACAAAATTAATTCCAAGTTAAGCACTCCCAAGAAAAGAAAAGCAGCTTGTAATAGAAATAGGAAAGCCTTAAATGTCAGTTACTAACACAGCAATCATTTTCAAGTAACACCATTGACCCAGTTTGCTTAGCCCACTAACATTTTAAACTGTTCACTAAAAAAAAGGATCTTTCAGAGATACTCTCTTTCCAGTTCAGGGTTGGGCTAATGGAACCAGACAACAATCCCATCTAGTGGCATTTCCTTTGGAGACATAAGATGTCTTGTTATTACATGAAGTAAGCAAGTCCCCTCAAATACGAAGCTACTGTACTGATGGACTGTAGCAGTGGAATGATGACATTAAGGGATGGCTTCATGACTATAGATATATAAAATTTCATTCTTTAAGATGTTTCCTGGAATGAATTAAATTATGTAAATATATGTTAACAATAATTCATAATACTTTAATAAGATCTTTTTATTTCTCTTGGCTTCTTAGAAGTGCAGTCCCAGGTGTCCTTAGGGTGGTGGGTGTTTTGTTTTTACACTTTAAGGACACGCAAGGTTATACACTTGATAAGCAAGGAAGCACAACTATTGATATATAATGCAGATAATGATGCCGGGCATCCTTTGTCTGGTATCATTCCCAGTTTTTGCTGGGAGCACTGTTCGTCAACAAAGTGACTTGGTATCAAGAAGGGGATTCACATTTTTCAAGTTTTCTGCCAGCAAGCTATTCTGGGAAAGAAAAAAGTATTTTGATTTTTTTTTTTTTCCTCTAGTGGAAGATTAAACAGTGGAGCTGTTTTTACTGCTGTCAAATTTTGCATTAGTAAATGGAATCAAATCTGCCCAAGACTCATGCCTCAAGTGAACTTAACTCACTGAAAACTACATCCCCAGAGATGTTTTTCTCCACAAGGTCCTCCTGCTTGTTCAGGCTGTGAAAGTTCATCAAGTTTAAGGTGACCCTATTTTCAAAATGAAAAAACAAAACAAAACAAAAAACCACCACCCAAAAAACCCAATGCAGGACATTTTTGTAACAAAGTAGCAGCATTTCATAGCAGTTACATAAGAGAGGCATTTTTCAATGCTGGCAATTTCATCAGGGACAGGAATCTGGCACAGGTGGGAGGCAACTTTGCTTCCTGGAATGCAAAAACTTTTCCCACAGCAAAGCAGTTCACGTAAGTTCACGTGTAACACAGCACTTCAGCTTTTAAGCTGAGCAGAAGAGCAGCCCAGGTGGAGCACTGGGGCTTTTATCCCCCGGTGCTGAACATGCGTGCCACGGCTTTCAGACATCACAGAATAAGTTCCCATCTCAAGATCAGGCTTGGGATTTCTTTTCATTTTGCTATTTTTCCTACACACTGGCTGACTCCCTGTGACAATACACAGAGCAGATTGCTCACTGCTCCTGCTCAGGTGTCTTGAACGGGTAGTAAGAGGGACAGACTAGCCAACATTAGCACAGAAAGGAGAAATATCCATGGTCATAAAGGTGAAGAACATAAATACAGGGTCAGACTACACAACACTTTCAGTTCCTTGTTTCCACAGCCTATAATCAGAAGCAGATAATTAAAGTTAAATCTTTTGATAGGTTCTGTCCAATCATCAGAATTTAGAGAGATGGACCCAAACATCAGAAGTAGCCTATATTTTCAGTTTTCCTCTGATTACATTCTTTGCTTCATCAGAACTCTACAGAAAATATTTGGTAATGATGTCTCTATTTGGATCCATCTCTGCCCTTCAGGAAGGGCAAATACTCAATTTCAATTTATTTTTTTTCCTCCTTTAAGACCCACTTCAAAACAAAAAAATACTGACCCTTAAGGATTTCTCTACTGGTAAAGCTAATGGTCAGCTTGAGAGAGGTGAGGTGCTGATATTACTGAATACTCACATTTTGTACTTTCTTTTTTCTATTTAGCAAATGTCTCAAAACAGTAGCATCTGTAGTAACCATTACCAAAAAAAAAAAAAAAAAAAAAAAAAAAACCTTTAACTAGGCATTATATGCTTCCTTTTTAAATTATTTGCAGCTTGTAAAACCATGCTTATTACAGCTGTTACATACATAAAGTTTGCTTACAAAATTCCCATAAATTAATGTTCAATGTGCTGTATTCAAGAGCATGCATGTGCCTATTGAATCTGCACAGCAGGATCAGGGCCCAAAACACTACTAGATTGGCAGCATGTTCATTGAAAAAAACACCCAAAGCACAAAACATGCACACATTTCCTCAAGCCACGCTCTGTGTCACAAACTTCAAGGGCCATTCTACCCTCACTTTCTGCAAGGAGCTCTCATTGAAGTCAGTAGGAGTGCTGCACGTAATGCTGCTGTCAGACCTGTCCCTGAGCATAAATGTCGCCTTGAAATATGCCCTGAAGTTGAACTCTAAGCTCCATGAGACAAATAGACCGGGAATTAATCCCAGAGCCAAGCATCCCTTTCCTCACTGCAACTGTCTTGTCCCCAGCCTCCTTTTAATAAAAGGGGTGATAATCAGCAGCGCTGCCTGCTGTCATGGCATTTGAAAGCACCAAGCACAATCAAATAATTTTCCTGTCAATACAAAACCTAGATACAAAATCCTATCAGGAATTACACAGGGACAGTTACTGAATCCTGTAAGGAAACAAACATCCACCAAGTCCAACTAAACCAGTAAATACTGGTGGCCCTAAAACCTTTAGTAGGGCTGAAAGTTTCATTGCTTAAAGCATGCAGGATCAGCTTGCATTAGGAAACAATACTGCTTTTCTCTTGTTTTCAAACTCTGGACCACTAGACAATGGACTGTTTTAGAGAAACTGACTCTTCTTCAACATGAAGAATTACCAAATCTTCTGTAATGTGAGCAATAATATTTTCCAACAGTGTTGACACTTGGGTGAGGATAAGCTTTGCTAACGTGCTGAATACAGAAATAGAAAAAGACCATATCATTTACAGAGGCATTCTTGTCAGTCTAAAAACCTATCTAATTTTTCCATTGATACCAGATAGTCTAAGTTACAACCCCCACCTACAAACCTTGTCCTGCCACAGTCCTCAGATCATCACAGTTACAGCCAAACTTGTGTTTCTGATTATATTTTTATTATTTTTACCCTTACTGCAGAAAGAGGAAACTCCAATGTGAAAATGCAAAAATGCCATTTGGGAACGTAATTCCATTTAGGACAGCATTTACCAAATGTTTTCATCTCTAGAATTAAATTTAAGCACATTTGCAAGTCATTTAACAGATGAATGAGCCCAACTCAAGTTTCTTTCATAACTTAGGACTCAAATAAGCAGTCACACTTATAAAAATCTGTTTACATCTTCCATTCCTCTTTTCCAATGTCCAATTTGGATTATTTCTCTTGTAAAGAGTGGTGAACTGCAGGTGGCAGTCTGACAAATGCCAAGATGAAGACCATTCACATGACAGG
The DNA here is from genome assembly GCF_003259725.1 of Athene cunicularia. Classification (NCBI taxonomy): domain Eukaryota; kingdom Metazoa; phylum Chordata; class Aves; order Strigiformes; family Strigidae; genus Athene; species Athene cunicularia. Next base: position 5,625,901 of record NW_020799112.1, on the reverse strand, counting down.
CTTGTCAAACAATCTGTTCAAGTGGTAAAATGGTCTAGGGTGCTTCCTCAGAATGTGTCAGACTAACTCTACTTTGTATTTTTAGACCTTGGTGAGGACTTTTTGATGAGCATTGATGTACAGGCTCCATCATAACTCAGATATTTTGTCTGTATTCAAGAGCATTAGTTCAGCATCAGATTAAATTGTCCCTGTACTCCGTCTCATTAACAAAGGATCCTTTGAGAAGGATCCTTCAGAGGGCTTGAAGATAGGCTTAAACAGCTTTTTGCTACTTTGAATCCCTTGTCTTTTTAGGGCTACATTAGCTTCTGTCAGAACATGATGGTGGTCCCAACTCCAGCCCCCTTGCTGGATGAACCAGGCAAGTGCTGAAGGAGAGCTGCGAGGCTTTTCTTAGGTAACAAGAAGCAGAACAGAAGGTAGATGGTTGAGGCGAAGGGCTGAAAGAGGAGGATATACAGCTTTTCTTGTGCCATGAAACCCAGGCCACACATGTCAGTCTAGAAAATGCCAATTGAAAGACTGCAGACTCTTCAGCCTGCCCAGCTAACCAACTTGTGCCGTTCAGGGCCCTTGGGACTGCACTAGTGATACAAAGGGGACTGAAGAACCAAGGATTCTGGCCAGCTGAACAACCCCAGTGGTCACAGAGCTTTGTGAGTACAATTCCCAGGTGACTGCTTACACACCCACAAGTGAAAAAGCAGCCCTCAAAACCTGACAATGGAGAAAATACACTTGATTAGCATAATTTCCTAATATCAAACCAGACATGATTAACACAATTCATTTTACTGTTGCTAAATGTTAATACATCCCAAGGTCCCTTCTCTTCCTGTTTACTCTGTCCTCCTCTCTTTTCCTAGAGGTTCTTGTGGTAAAGCACTTTTCACTCTAACAAGGTCTCTCTTTGGAATAGCATCTTTAAATTATTTAAATATTCATCTGGTAAACAATGCAGTATTTTCTGCAGTAAGGTAAAAATCATGTTGCTTTCTGAACTAATCCCAAAGGAAATGTTGAATTATATGAACTGGTTTATTTCTTAATTGACAACAACGTGTGCTCAAGGAACTCCACACATCATGACAATATGATTAAAACTAAACTGTTAAATATCTAATTTTATGGAAAAAGACATGCCTGCAAAAGCCCTCTACACTAACTGTTACATATATACTAAGGTGCTTTTTCCATAGACCAAATGTGATGAAAACCACAAAAGCTCTTGCCAAAAAAAAAGACAGTACCTTATGTGTCTGCATAATATTCCTTTACATTCCATTGAAAAAGAAGAAAAAAAAAAAAAGCCTAACCCCTAACTAAAGCAACTGAGAATGATTCCCATTTTTACCAGCATTACCAAGGCAAAAACTGGGAATGTTCATCTGACATGTACCCCATCTCAGTAGTGGGATGCACCTCCTTGAAGTTCCTGGGATCTCAGCATAGCATCCTATGAAACAGGGACAGTGAAAAAGCATCTTCACCACAAATATCAGCCCAACAATAAGACTGTCATTATAAGGAAAAGGGGAAACAAAATAATCTGCTTATACACACATCCTTGCCAAAGCACTCTGCTTGTAAATTATTACCGTCACCTGTTACAGTAGTGACCCCATGCAGTCCCTAAACTGGATGATGTGGTTCACTTCAAGTGAGACAGTAAGTCAGTGTCAAAGCTGAGCAGCACTGAGGCTTCCTGCCTTACTCTGTTCCTACAGCGTCTGACACTGTCTGCCTGCTCCCACACATTTGTCCATACGCAAAACTCTCATTCCCTCCCCTTCTGTCCTCTGAAGCCTGCAGGAAACTTTTGAGTGATAAAAAGTAGTTTTATCCTCTTTCCCCAACAGTATCTTCTAACTGGAAAAAAAATGCTTCAAAAGTTGCAGAAGTTTGACAACAGAGGGCGGGTACACCTGAAGAGACAGAGGAGCCAGTTATCAGTTTCACTACTACAAGCATAAAAAAAAAAATCAATCACAAAGACTTTATTTCTGCAGGAAAAGAAACACACTGCACTCAGAGTCAGAAGCCTCTGTGTAGACATAAGTTCATTTCTGACACAGATGATTTAAAACCTTTTGCTGTGACGGCAGTGTTGGTAAAAGCTTTAGCCATAGTTTTTATGACGCTATTAAGTTTTAGTCATTTGTGGGTTTTGCAGTATATGAATACTATAGATGCCACCTTAATTAAAAGGTCTTGTCATCTTATGCAATTAAAAAGAGAAAATGTACTCTCCTATGAATAGCCAGGAACAAATTGAGCAAGCTGCATTATACACGCTAAGTACACAGCAATTTTGTGCCCCTTCCTGTACCACATACATTCTCAAGCATTCAATACTTTCTAATAATCCTGTTACAATGTTTTACGTAGAGTTGATTTGTAAAGCACTACTGCCATGGCATCTCTGACCATTAACAATAACTAAGTTAAGCAAAGTTCTACCTTCCAAATACATACAAGCTTTACGTACAGAGTGCAGAAAGAAAACTGCCATATCTATCAGGATTTTCAAGTACAAACACCTCTTAAAAGAGGTGGGTTTTTTGCAAAAGAAAATATCTAATGGATAACAAGACAGTCTCTTCCCAAAGAGTACATAATAAGATAAACATCACTTAAACAGATTTTAATACCCACGCACCTATTTAATTGGACAGCATCAGGCGTATAGCATTCACAGTCTACACAGGAAAACATACTTCCACAGCTACCTACAAGGAATCCCAGCAGATGGTTGCCAGCATGTGTCCGCACTTGTCAGCTGCAAACACATTCACCTTCATGAGCCTGGCTCATTCTTTCAATTTTGACTCCAACTCAAGGTCTTTTGAGATAATGAAGCAGCAAATGATTGGTTGCCTCGAGGTCTGTGCCCAGAGAAGGGCTGCCTTCAGGATCCACTAGTAACTTTTGACCATGAGAAAAGGACATCCTACATCCATCTGCTGCTTATGCCCTTAATGCCCTGGGGCATTATATTGACAGGGCAGCAAGAAAGACAGGCACATCTCCCTGGGTCACCTACACTGAAGCATTCAATTCACACTGTCTTAATCCAACACAGTTGCCAGGCCACAGCAGCTGAAAAACTCTGGTAAAAGTAGAAGGACATGAGATGGTACATCGCCTTCTCCAATGAGACCTGGACTTTTGCTTGGACCTGTTGGCATTACTACAATATATCACATGGTCATTTAGACTTCTCAGGATTTGCTATACAGAGTCAATAAGATTTATGGCAATTTTTGATAGACGTTCCTGTAGGTCCAAGCAGCACAGCTCTTGTGCCTGGGCCATAAAGAAACTGAATATATCCTCACTCAGACATTGTGTACAGTTCACATGTGAATGAGGTAGATTGTTATCACTTGTAAAATAAATCAATTCCACTGATGTCAACTGAAGCAGAATCTCCTGCCTTTGAGCTAGTTTTTAAAGTTATATGGCTCTGTTAGAGAATTTATCCTTTAAAGGTGCTAGGTAAGCTAGGCTTATAGGTATGGCCAAAGGGATTTTATCTCAGAAGTCTTTTCCATCTGACAGTCCTTGATCAGACATTCAGGTGGAAGTGGAAAGTTGATATATGTATGGAAAACCCTTTTTTCCCCTTCTGTCTTGCAAATAAGTAGGGCCTTGTGTTTGAAGAGCTGACACCTACCACCATCCAAACAAGTAACACAGTGGACTTACGGGTAGAATAAGACAGCACTAGCTTGGGGGCTGGAAAGCTTACCAGTAGCAGAACAGACAATGCTCTCATCTCTTTGCAAAGGAAGACTCCGCCCACCCCTGCTCCCTCTTGGTGCTTTGACTCACCCAGGAGTTCCCCACACAGCTGCTCTAGCTTCTGGGAAGATCTTCACAACCTGCATAGAGGATCCTGGCTTGCTGCCTTGTCCCTGAAGTGCCCAATGCTCCCCTACAGAAGGAAACTCCAAAGCTGCTCCTTGAAAGGAGCTTTTCCTCTTACATCCATGCCAGCAGCCACCTTTGGGGCTTAGTGCACCGCAAGCGCCTGCTTGCTGGATGCTACGAGCCTGCAGCATCTCCTTTGAAGTGCTGCAGCCTTTAGGGAGTGTCCTGGGGCATTTCTGAGCTGCACAGGCAAGCAACAACTGCCGCAGCTTAGACAAGCATATGCTCCAGAGGAACAGACACATTCTAGATGAGGGATGAGCAAAGTCAAGATTGCAGATAAAGTGAAGGAGAAAGGTTTTGGAATGAACTGGAGAAATACTAAGGACACAGAAGGCTTCAAAGCAAAAGCAATCATATTGGCTGGGATAGTGTAAACTATCTAAGTAAATTAATAACTCTACTGACAAGCTATTGACCAAATAGTATAAATACCCTTAGGCCTGGCTCCGAGACCCATGGTCCCACCTAGAAGCCCAGCAGCCAGCAAACAGCAGGAGCAATGCTAGAAACATCAGGTCCATTGTGCATGGGTGATGGAGTTACAGCACAGCCACACACTGTACTAGCAGCACCCTCAGTACTAATGATACCCCTGCATAGGAGGTTGGCCTTCAGAGCAAAATAACAACTAAGCATTACTTGTATGTTGAAAAGACAGATAAATGTATGTCACAGAATCATTCAGGTTGGAAAAGACCCTTGGGATCATCGAGCTCAACCATCAGCCCTACTCTACAAGTTCTCCCCTACACCATGCAACCTCTAATGAATCCCTGTCAGTCTTTCCTTCTCTCAGCAAGGATACAGCTGTAACAGATAAGTAACAACCAACCATTCCTCAAAGACTCTGTAACATAACCACCAGGAACCACATCTCTAAACGGCGGGCCTGAGACTGAAGGATATTCTCATATGGGCATTCCTTGGAGGCTGGCACAGACTGCTGTCACCAGACCATTTCCAGTCAAATTCAATGACAGTAGGACAGTTAGTACAAAAAAAAGAAAAAACCTGCATACTGCTGTAAACTGATACAACAAGAAGTACACACCAGTCAACAGTAAGGGAGCTTACCCCTCCTTCAGTACTGACAGAACAAGCATGCATCTCATTTACAGGCTGTGAGCAGCTGCAATGCACGTGCAGCCATCTGAATGCCCACTGGCAACAGGTGTACACATGGATACGCTATTCTTAAACTACTAGCCACCCAAGGACAGGACCAAGGCAGGAAGTTTGAATGTAGATTAACAGGCTCGTAACTTTAAAGCATGCTACACACTGGGAAGGCTAAGCTGGCTGCTACAACAGTCTCTCAGTAGGGCTCCCGTCGGTTAAAGAAAGAATGATTCAAAGAATTGGCTTCAGAGTGGATCAAAGCACAATGGAAAGGGGGAGGAAGATAATTTTGAGAAAGAGATGCACAAACAACACATTTGGGCAATTCTGGATAGGTAAGAGCTATTTCCTTCCCACTCTCCAGTTGAACTGCAGCATCTGTCTAGTCCGAGCAGCTTAAGTATCACTTGGATACTAACTATGCCACCTTCTGTACAACTCTGGGTAAATATACACTGTTACGTGAGATAGAAATAGAAACATACCTTGATTTACAAAAACCCTGCAGAGTACACCTGGGGTTTACTGACCATCAGCACTAATCTGTGCTGCTCACTACATTATAAACCATGAAATATTCTATAACAACCTTAAGTTACAATGTGGGAAGAAAGATTACTGCATCACTTAATATTTTACTGTTGACAAAGTATCCTACACCACTGTTGTCCCCTCATCTTACCTGAACATGTCAACTGTGTCCACCATTCAGATGAACAACTTTTTCTTTTAAATAAATGTGTGATCCACAGCCCTTTGTGATCCAGCCATGTAAACCAAAATGAAAGAGAGGGAAAAAAAAAGAAAAAAAAAAAAAAAAAAAAAAAAAAAAAGCAAGCAAGAAAGAAACCAGCAGAGAGAAAAAGCAAGCTGAAAACCATATGGCTTGATACCTAGAGGTTGCTGCCCCATCCTGCACCGTGTGTTCTAATTATCGAGCTCCATTACTGACCCCTGCATATGAGCTCTTCCTTGAAAATGACAGCAGGTTCAGTGCCTTCCTTTCTGGAGTATGGTGCCTGTTTTTGAACTTGAGCTGCTGAGAGAGTTTATGAACAGAGCTGCTGTTTTATTTACTCTCAATTAATCATGCTCAACTGTAAACAAAGTGTCTGTTTTAGTTCTGCTGACAATTATCCACTTGTCAACATCTCCCTCAAGTACCTTCAGCATCTGGCAACAGCACAGAACTGCCACATCAAAATGAACATTTTGTCTCAATAAAAAGATAGACGTGTGGCAGGTTTTCATCTGTTTTCTAGCCCATCAGCAGCCAGGATATATCGTTATGAATGCAACCAGACCACTTCCTATGGAATATTTATTTACAAAGAGGGAGGGAAGCCAAATTTTATTTCTGTTAGCAAGATAGACTCACAGACCAAACTAGTGGAGATCCCCAAAGAGCCCCCACACCTCCCCACACCGGCAGACGTGAGCCCTCCCTGCAGCCTGCCAAGTGCCTGACATGAGCCTCCTGCCCTGCTGGGACAGGCCCGGCCCTTGCCAAAGGCTGCTGCGGAGGACTTGTTTCTTTACTTTGTGGTGTTCAGCAAATCCCAGTGTCAATGCAAACCACCTACCAATCCCCCAAAATACCTGCACTATGAAAATCTTTCCACTCCTTGCTCCATGGCCTGGGAGTCCCCAGATCTCCCTTACTGGTTTGAATTTTGCCATTTTAAGCTTTTAAGGGGTAATTATTCCCATCAGCTCAATAATCCTTCCCGCATTTTAACGCAACCACCTCGCGCTTAAATTGTGAGCTACCCGGCAAACCGCAGAGAGCCCGGTACCTTTTGGGGTACAGTCGTGTGAAACTGGCCGCTCCTTTTCTTCCAAGGGGAGGAAGGCAGCGCTGGAGGCGGCCCCCGGCTTGCTGGCGGCCTCCCCGAGGGGCGGGGAGGCTCCGGGGTGCTGGGCCACCG
>NW_020799112.1:5605507-5608277 GCF_003259725.1 Athene cunicularia | reverse complement strand
CCTATATTGTTTACAAAGCGCCTGTTTTAATGTAAATACTGAACTTGCATCTGTACTGTGAATCAGGCGAGGTCCCCTGTGCAGTACCTGTTGTAACGTGGATGTTTACTGTAGTTTTCAGGGGGAAGAGAAAGAGAAGTTGATTTGTCTGTTAACTTCTGATTAACTTGAAGGTTTGGGGAGCTGAGGGTTTCTTTGTTTTTTAAATTTTGTAGCTATTTATTTCATAGCTTAAAAACAAACAATAATAATAATCATTATAATCATAATAAAAATAAACCTGTTACCAAGCACACAACCCGGCACAGCTTAAGAATAGCTGCTGAAGTCACTGGTAAAACGTGGAGAAGTAATACAACAGCAGGTACAAACTGTGGAGGTCATCCTGATTTCTGTTGGAGCTTTGCAGACAAGAGAGAGGGGGCCAGGGAAACTGTAAATGTTTGTGCATAGGAATGATTATAAAATGTGTAAAATGCACTTTTGTTTGATATACTCCTTTCTAGTTTTAGGTAGTTTGCTGGAAACTGAACTGTTGTTCTGTTGTGAACTGCTTAAATTAAGAAAAAAAAATCCCTCACAAATGGCGTTAGTGTCTATTGAAACTGTAAACACATTTCTTTTTAACTTTTTTTTTTTCCCCTGTACAGAATAAGCATGGCATTTTAAATATTGGTGTACTTGTTCCCAGCATGTGTGTTTTAAGACAAAGGTTAAAAAAGTGTCTACGTTAAATTATGAACCTAGTCGTCCAAATAATATTTTCTCATTAAAATATGTAAATGAAGATTTAGTTTCTTATTTGTCTTTTTAAAGAGTTTATATTAGAAAAGTAAAAGCATGAATTCATAAAAAGGGAATGACGTTATTTCAATATTTAGATAATCTAAACAGCCTGCTCACAGGAGGTTACTATAAAGACAGTTATTAACATACCATAACATGTTAGATAAAATTGTCATTATCACCGGTTTACCGAAGAGATAACATACATAAGTGTTCTGTGGTCTTTCTGTATCTATATACATATGCATACACACAGGTATGCATTTGTGTCTATACACTTACACCGAATATAAACACGTATTACATTTACGCAAGTGTGTATGTATACTTATCACCTACATACAGTTAAATTATCTCTAAAAAGTATAAAAATCAGCGAGCTTCTACAATACAGAGCAAACATAAAAATCTTTAAAGGATTAGTTACTTTTAAAGACTGAGAATACTGAATTTTTGTCAGTTGTGATTTTTCTTGCAAGTGGCATCTCAAAATTTTTTTGAGTAAAAGCGAGCTACTGTAGCTTTTTACCTGTCGTTTAAACCGCCTCAAGCATTGCACTTACTCCAATCAATGCTACACTTTCTCCAGCTCTACTGATGACACTTCCCAAAACCGGTAGGTCGCAAACTAACACTTCAAATTGTGCCCATTTTCCCATAAGCCGATATACGGTCCCTTTTAAAAAGTGAGGGAAAAGTAGTTACAATGAAAACTGGCTTCAGGGCACCTTCCAGTGGGGTTCTCCACTTCTTTTAGGGATTTTATAAGGATTCTGCAACTGTTGAAAATGATAGAAACAATCTAGTGAAATTAGTAAATAAGTGTCTCAGAGATGAGGCAGCAAGAGCCAAAAGCGCAGTTACAAGACAACCGAATACTTAAAGGCTTATTAGCAAGAAAACGCCATTGTATTCTAATGAACCGACAGGATTCACTAATTCTACGGAATGATGTTACAGAGGTTTTGTCTCTGCCTGATCTCTCTCTGAATTTCTGGACCATAAATAGCGCAAGTGAAATCCTCATTTCCTTACTACATACCGCAAGGTCCTTGCAAAAGTTTTAAGATTAATGTAGAGGGTAATTAATCCAGTTGCGAGCATTTTTTTTTTTTTTTTAAGAGAACGGACCCAACACACAGAAAAAAGGTGGAAAATACATGAATCATTGGGCTGATTAAAATGCATGAAGCTGCTAAAGCTTGTCAGATGGGGGACAACTGAACTCATTCATCAAGTCCAACCCACGATTATATCAACACGATCAGCTAAAGAAAGCATTCAAAACTTATCACCAGATCAATGGACATATAACTCGACAAACTTTTCTTAAACAAGTGATGACCTACATTTTTAGACGAGGAGGACTCTCTTTCTCCTTTTCTTTTTTTTTAAGATCTAGCAGTCAGAAAAAACCCTCAAAAATGAAATCCGAGCTCAGCTGAGGAGGTGAAGCTGCACTTTCAGGGTCTTTTTTAAACTATATAGTAATCAGGGGAGATAATGATCTGAAAAGATCATGCCCCAAAGCAAAATATTTTTAAAAGGTGCAATACCTCCTCGCTACATAATCCGATAGTGAGAATCGCAACCGAACTTTTAAAGTGCCCTTTCCTCTTTATCTCCCCCATCTCCCGAGACTGCCCAAGTCCGAGGACCCCCTCGCCACCCGCGCCCTGAGCCGCGCTGCGGCCGCCAGCGCGCAGCCCGCGCCGCGCTCCTACGCGCATCTCTGCCCGCGCCCGTAAAATGTTGCGATGCTTATTTCAAACAAATACGCAGCTCAGCGCGTCGCTTGAATTTACTGCTTTGACTTGTTAAATCTCCCTAATGGCTCAAGTCCAATGTCAATAAACACAGATCTGAAATAGAACAGCAAGAGACACCAGCTCGGAGGGAAAGGGCGAAGGGGGGCGAGGGAATCAGCCACGGCCGAGCTCGCCGCCGTGTTTAGACATTTCGTGGGAGTCGGGGGGGTGGGGTG
>NW_020799112.1:5550874-5605457 GCF_003259725.1 Athene cunicularia | reverse complement strand
CCGTCCCGCCTCGGGCGGCACGGGGTGTGGAGGGCATCTTCTGCCGCCTCCTGCTCTCTGCGGGGGCCTCAGCGCGGAGGCACCCCGGGGGGGCTCGGCCGGCTCCCTCACACGGCCCTACCGGGGCCACTGCCAGGGAGCACCAAAGCGTCTGAAAGGTTAACTCGTACCTCAACTGCAGGCACCACTAAAGGCTCTTAATTTTGCACTATTTAGAAGGGCCTCAGTAGTTAGTAAGTAGCAACTAGAGTATTTTGCATTATTTAGAGCAGCTCCTTGGAGAGACATTACAGCCAAGACTAATCTTACACCACAGGAAAACGCTCGGCATTTCCACTCCCCCAGCCACCGCAGCTCAGCCAGCACCCACCACCTGTGTGCACTGGGCTTGGCTGCAAATGGTAACCTGCAGGCATTCTTCCCAGTGATGAAACCAAGGCTCTCCGGGGGGGGCTGCAGCGTCCATCCTCCTTGCTTGCTTCAATGGCTAATGGACAGACAATAGATAAGTAAGGAGGGACTGAGCCCAAAACTTGGACCTGGTTCGACTCCTGGGTGTGCCCAGCTGCCCTGGCCTCGGCGGCAGGAGGTGCTTTCTCAGCCTTTAAAAACCACTAATAGTGCCTGCTGGAGGATGCGGGAACTCCTGCTCCCAAGGCTGCTCCCCTGAGCAGGCCTACACGTTAATTCCATGTTTAACAGTCTAAGCACTTTTTGTTTCATGTTTAACTGGTAGTGCAGCAGCACTTCCATTCCTATCAGCAGTGATGCTCCACTACCAATTAAACATAAGGCAAATATAAACTCAAATTAGATAAGCGAAAAGATACCAAAGTCTCTGTTTTGGAATCCCTGAACACGAAAACACACCATGGCATCCAGCTCCAGCCAAAAATAGCTGCTTTAAAGGTTAGGCCAATGTTAGGCCAGACAGAACACTCCACTGCAGGATATCAAGATATACCTACTTCAGAGGAGGGAAGACAATGCTCCATCACGAGCTGCAGATGGCAACTATCTCTTCAAACAATTGCAAGCCCACCTCTTCCACACCATAGATGTGCAATTTCTTATCATGTAGAGTGGTATCACCATCTGATTCTCTCCCACCTCTTCCTGTACTTCTGTGTAGTCTTTGCGGCTCTGGCTGCCAAATTTCACCTCTAACTTCTCAGCTTAATGATGCAGATTCCTGGCAGCAGAGTACTGAGAAGCTGAGAGGTGCAGTCAGCATCCCAGGGCCCTTAAACAATGCTATTGCCTTGTGCCCTGGAGACATCCCTCCCCTCGGGCTAACGGGGTGCTGACAGTTTCCCTGGGCCTTTCACACTGGAGTGCTGGACCTGTGCAAACACGGCTTGCGTCCCCTCTGCTCTCCTTGGCTTTTCACAGGGTCGGGCTATTTATACCCAGTGATAAGACTTCCCACACACAAAGCAGAAGGATGGGATTAGGTCTGCATGGACTTGCTGAAGGAGACCGCAAATGCACAAATAGTCTGTGTTTCCTCTCAATTTGTGCTTGATGTTCTTGAGCCCTTGCAGAAGATAATTTCACAATTAACCATAATTTCTAGGTTAAGGAAGTTCTCTGGGGAACAGGGAAGAGGATCGAGAGGGTTGATCCCTGTTACATTTAAATGGACTCTAAACTGCTGTTTTGTTGGTGGCTACAAGAGCTCTAACAGAGTTTGAGAGTTAGAGTGGAATTCTAACATATGAAAGCAGACATTTATGATTTCTATACCTGCAGAAACTTGTTAATAGCCCTGTTCACTTCTTTGAATTGAGCTACAGCTTCTGCATCTTCACTAGACCTAGAAGGGTCAGGTATATCTAGAGGCTCTGAGAAGCAGACATAGTCCTGAATGTACACAGGAACAAGCTGGACCACATTGACCTGCTTCCCCTGCTAGCCAAAGGACGTATTTTTTAAGTCATTATCAACCATTCATGATCTGCAAGACTGGCACCAGTATTTTCTCCTGGAAAATGACAGGTACTATGTATGCCAGAGGAAAACACACAACTCCTATAACAGACAATTCTGCAGGGAGGGAAAAGTTTGTCCCTTCTTGCTTGCCTTATCACTGCTGAGTTTTCTCATATATCAGCCACGCAGTCCTCTAGTTACAGCACGGCTCTCCTGAGTCATGCTTGCAATGACTTCTACAGTAGGTGAGGGTTTCAGAGTAAAATTTTAATTGCATTAAAATCACAGGAACTTCCTAATGAATTAAATAGAGCAAGGGCTTCATCATCAAGGTTTTTCAGAACATTCAGAAGGTTTTCTAAGTAGGTAAGTAATTTACCTTTCTCTCTGGGTCAGTGGCTATGGTAGCTCATATACAGTATGTACACAGGTGCCTTAATGCTGCATGGTCATGGGCAACTCTGAAAACTTTGGAAAATTACATTCTTTTTCATTTTTTCCTCAGCTGTTAGTCTAGTGCTTTCAGACCATAAGTTAGAAACATTTTTTTTACCCCAGCCACAAAAGAACATAGAATATTGGGTCTGAGTTTCTCAGTTCCTCTCTGCCTTCAACAAAGTTTTATTTATTTATTTATTTATTTATTTATTTGTGCTTGGAGGAAGAGAGTACAGCTCAGAATCCAGTTTTAGGACTGCTATGGTACCTTTCTTAAAGCTGTGGACTAATCTATCTGAACATTAACAAAATCACAGTCCTCAATACTTCTGAGATAAAACGAGAATGTTTTAAGAAATGATCTCTTTTCTGTGCTTTGACTCCACTTTCTCAATGGTGAGGAATTTTTCAATTCCTTTTGCACGCAAACCACATAATCCAGTTTTCATCCAATCAGTAAGAATTCAAACATATTTCCTGCCTCCTTTTCAAACAGCAAATCAAACATGAGATTCTCCAGTATTCGGTTCTCCAGGTTTGTTAAGTAGAGCATCAGGTGCTGTTAGACTTTTGATAAAACCATCAGAGTTACTAATACTGGATTTTCTTCTGAAAGCAGCAGTAACAGAGTTGGTAGGTGAATTCCTGTGGTGGAATTTCACTAAAAACATCAAACCTGACAGTATTAGGTCATCATAGCAATATTTGTTAGATTTTATGTAATAGGGTGAAGGATTTGTTAATTTGTTGTAGCATTTCTATACAGACAACATCCCAAGAAGGCATAGTTACACTGGTATTAAAGCTGTTGGTGTCTTCACAGGGAACTTACACCGTAAGTCATATAAATGTTTTGTTAATATAATCTGTTTCAGGAGGAAGAGGCTTGCTGGCCCAGCTGCCATGGAAGACATACACACAGACCCATTTGCTGCCTTGGTGATGGTGTAGGCATTCACTCATGGATGCCAGCAGCTCCAAACAATCCAGAGAGCATTTAGCTAAATCAGAGCCATAGGACTGGTTATGTCTCCATAGGACAGACAGAAAGTCCAGAGAAGAGCAGCAGAGCACAACAGGGCTGAAACTCCTGCTCTGCCCCATACAGCCAGCACTGGTCAGCATAAGCCAGAGAATGGACACCACCAGCTGGAATTGGGCAGGAGTTGACTACTCTGGAAATTACCTTATTGTGATGCTCACCCATTCAGTGAACTCAGTGAGGGACAGTTAACAGTAAACTCCATCATCTATACATAGTTACATATTACAAATCCTATTACTACTAATAATATAATATTACATATTATAAATTCCATTACTGTAAGATGGTTTGGGACATGACTTTTGAAACCATTGGCTCATCTTCCAAAACCTTGCTTTCGAGGAATTTGGGCTAGAGCTATTTTTTTTGGGTTTGTTTTTGTTTTTTTTTCTTCTTATCTTTTAAAAATTATTTATTTCTTCTCAGTCAGAAGACATACAAAGATTTGCTGCATTTTTATCAGCTTGGCATTACTCTGACATTTTACCATAGCTCAAGATCAGGTTGATTTGAAGTCATCACAGAGGAACCACATGGGGCACCTACTGTATGTTCAGATGAAGACTTGCCATTGGAAAATAAATCCAGTTCTGCCTGTAGCGCTCAAATTCTACCAAACTGGTCCACTTCTTCTATCTGTAATTGATGTGTTCAAGCGGTGTATCAGAGAACAATGTTTTTGTCCTAAGTGGTCACAGGCATAAATTATAAAACCAAATACATTTCTAAAGTGAAGTAAAGCCTTGTCAATCTGTGACTGAGACATCAGATCATATAGCCACCCAGAACATTAGAAAAGAAGAAAACACATGAGACATCTAGCATTCTTGATCATTCATTAGCCTTCCCTTTTCAGTAAGGGCTGTATATATCTAAGTGCTCCTTTTTATTTTGTTCAAAATATTGAAAGTCCCTTGACATTTTTCTATTTTCCTGAGCATTCTCCTTTGTCAGTTCCTACAACTAAATAAAGAAACCCCAAACCCCAAACTGCTTCTCCACGATCAAGCTCTGGGTGATTTTTATTTTTTTTTTGTCTTTCGAAGTAAAGAGATACTGCTTAAAAGGACAGTTTTGGGGTCAAATGCCACTGCAAAGAAACTCAATGGGATGAATTTGGGTCAGTAACAATGCGTTCCTTAGTTCTCAATGCAAGTCAGGGAGGTTATGGTTCTGTGAATGTGGATGTGGCACAGTTGGGTAGGAGGTCAACAGCACAGAGTTAAGTACTATTTTCAGCATTGTCTTCTCCTTCAGCTTTTGAGGATACAAAGCAGAAGCTGTCAGTATTCATCCACTTTAGCTCTGGAAATACCTATTAGGAAGGCTGGGAACTGATCTTGTAGAAAACCAGCAAGCATCATTATATAAGCCTGGATCCTCAGAGTATCCTGACATGAGGTGGAATTCCTTGTATCTCTCAGAACAGCAATGGTAAAAGCCTTTCTCCCTGGAGTGGGGGATGCAAATCATGCCTGTCCACTTCTTCACAGCATCAGCTGAGAGGAAAACCTGAGCTACCCCTTGCACTGCAGACCTTGGAGCAGTATTTTGGTCATTTGTTTTGTGTTAGCTCAGGTAATTCATGCACCAGAAAAGCCTGTGCTGTAGCAGCACAAGACTTCAGAGAGACTAATTTATCTCGCAGAAACACCAGACCCTGGCATCTCTCTGGCCTCAGAATATGTTCCACTCTTCCAAGCATACCATACCATACACCATACCCTTTCTCTGTTTGAAATAATAATTGAGAATTTGAAAAGAGAAAACTTCTTTCCTCCAAATATTTATTCATTCATTGTGCCTAAACCTTCTCTTGACTCTGAAAGAATTATAATTGACTCATATTGTCTGTATGGAGGGAAAGCCCCTTAAATTGTTGCTTTAACTATAATAAATTGACTGAACAAACATTAATCTCTTTAGCAACCTACCAAAATCTCCTTTGTGTTCTCCTTATTTCAACACAGCAGATTTGGTCTCACTGTGGTCATGCAGAGCAAGACTGTCAAACAGAAGTTCATACACAAAGTTCCTATGCTGCCAAATTATATATACAAGTATCTACTACATGAACAGAAAGCATCATGCACATTAGGCTCAAGCAAATGGGCATGAAAATGTGACCAATTTTGTTTCCAAAATAAAATCACATTTCTCAGTCTCTGTGGACAATTCAAAACTCTAGGCAATAAGGTGCCACCTGTTCCTTGGAAGTCACAAAGCAATGCAAAGCAGCATATACAATTGAGTAAAAAAATGATTCAGACTTCTTGGATGTCTCCATTTCAACTTTTACTTGCTGAAACTCTGTAATTAAGGCACAATCACTGGAAAATCAACAGCCAGAGAAAGATCTACCAAAATACTGCTATTAAGTGTTTTCTCAAATAGTGCAGCATCCAGACCCTGACACAATGAAAACTTTAATCTGTTCTTATAAGACCTCTCCATGACCTTGGTGGGAACAGTACTAGGATTTCATTCTGTAAGTTCTGTAAGGAGCTATTAGTGCTAGCACTCAGAGAGCTCTCTCTGGACACGGAGGCTTTTCAAGATTGTACATCACTGTTCTTTATGCTGTTATCCTTTCAGTCCACAAGACAATTCCTATTGATCTCAGTGGGGATGGCTAACACAGAACAGTACTGAAAAGCATATTGTAGTGTAAGCACTGGAATAAATTTACCTGATTCCCTACAGATAATGTCCTTTGTTCCCTGAACTATACCTGCCAGAACAGCCCTCCCTTCCTATTTCCCATATGATAGCCTACCTGACAAGCAGATGAAATAGCAAGCTGCCTGCTGGCTTGTCAGAGGATGCACCCACTGACTGACTGGCTTGCTACTGCCACACAAAATGAACAGTGCTTGAGTTCAGACTGCCTTTCCCTCAAGAAGGGACTAGTTTGAGCCTATCTGTTCTATTCAGCCAACATTAAAAAAAATATTTAAGAAAACACCTTACAAAATAAAGAACTCGTAGAAAGAGGACTTTCACTCCTATCAAGTTCATCTGAAGCTGGCCAAAACATTCAACATTGCTTGGGTTGATTAAGAGAAGATGACAGGCACAAAACATGGTCTCGTACACCTCACTTCCTCAGCAAACTAGGATAAAACATTCAAAATTTAGTTATTACTACCAAAACCCAGTTAGTCTCTAGGACTGCCTAGACAATATTCTCTATCTCCAAAATTATCTAAAAACCCAAGTGAGTATATCAGTCTCATTGCTAAACTGAATTAATTCTGTTCAACCTTTAAGTTCTTGCTCTGAATGATGCAATTTTCAAATGTATTCTATCTCCTTGTCCTACTCATTGTCCTAACTGGTTTAAAATTCTTGTTTAATAACAGCAGATAAATAATGCATCTTACAAAGAGGAATTAGGATGGATTTCATTCATGCTAACAACTTGGCTATCTTCTCACCATATGAATATACCATAAGTAAAACATTTTTGATGCCAAATCTTGGGCTTACAACACCCTGAATTATTTTGTTCAAAGTCCTTGTCAACTTTCCATTAGTTACTGATAAATCAAACATGCTAAAATGATGCAGCAAATAATCTCCTCCCATTTGGAACATGTGTGCTCTCTTCGGGACTGGCCTATTTACAACAGCTATGATGTTCGACAGGCTTGGAAAGAACGTGGGATTTCTTTCCTTCATGCTCTGAAAGCATTTAGAGATTTATTTTTTCTTAAGGTAAGATTATTTTTCTTACTTACTGCTTTCCTACATTTCCCAGGCTTGCATCTATTTTTTCTTTTGATCTGAGTACAGACCGAGCCTTTCAAGATTTATCTGGTGACAGAAGAACAGCTTCTATAGGAAATGCTTTTCTTGTGTTGATGGCAACTCAGTTAATATAAAGCTAACCTTCCGGATATAAAGTCTTTGTCTTCCTCCCCCTCACTCCCTTGTATTTTCTCTACATGTTCACTTTTAGGGCAAGCTCAGTAAACTCAACGGCTTGGCAAATGCGGGCTCCAGCCTTGTCCTGTTCCTTGGCTACAGCTCTCTTGAAGGCAAATTACCACTGGACAGAATCTCTCCGCCCTAAAGCTGCCTTCATTCTACGCAACTCTTAGAACCAAAAAAAGTTTATATCTAGACATAAGGATTCATGTGACTGGTGTCCAAAGCTGACTGGATTTCCAGGGCATCTGGACTTTGTGGTTACTTTTGTTTACTGATCTGCTGCCTCCTGCAATGACATGAATGACCAATGGTATGAAGCGGGAGAGCTGCCAAGGGAACAGTTTTTTTTCAGAGACGACAAAGAGAATCTGGAGCTAGAGGGGAAAGAAGACAGGGTTACTACACCTAGTCATCAAAAGTCTGACTACTCCACAGACAGTACAGCAGTCTATTACAGCAGCAAGAGGAGGGACTGGGTTATAAGAACTGTGTCAGTATCACACTGTGTTTGTGCTTGATCACTTCTAAATGTGCTTTAAAAAAAGGACTGAAATATGTCATCAGCAGAGACTGCAATACAGCCACCATATTATTGCTGCAATAGTTGGCAAGTTATTGGTTATTTCTAGGAATAATTAAGAACAAAGACTCTAAGGGAAAAGCAGAGTGCAATGTTGATTTGTAGATTTTTTTCCATAATCATAGTAGATAAAAAAATATACATGAAAGAAGGGAATCCCTTAGAAACAAACATGCACAAACACATAGAACAACTTGTAACTTTTGGAAGAATAATTCTGTCTCTCTCATACTGGCCTATTCCCTATCCTATATTTAACCCTCCATAGGCAAAGAATCCTCTCTCCTTCACATGTGAATGAACATTTTATCTTGGGTCCCAATTACTATAGACATACCAAGTTCAAATATCTACTCTCTGGAAGATTCTGCTCTCTGCATCAATAGACACTCAATTGATAACATTATTATTTATTTACAGGACTCTAAAATTTGAGTTTGTGGCCTAAACACGAGTCTGTACATTTGTGAGAAGGTAAAGAACTATTCCACTCAGTAAGAGGAATTTCCTGCTTTTAAGGAACAACAAACATTACTTTATAGTTACTGAGACCATTCACATTGGGCAATACCAATTATTGCTCAGTACCTGTAGAGAATTGGCCAAGAAATTGGCTGACAAATGACAGGTTTTGCTGTGTGTTGCACCCACAGAAAATGTGGTCTGTTAAATGTTTCCAGTTAAAGGCCTGCCTCTTTCAATCCCTTCTGTTTTGTACCAGGAAACCCTAGAATCAGTCCTTAGTGACAGAAGAACTGGTGGCCATCATATGTGCATTTCTGTCATGTGACACTAACTGCTAATTTCACCTAGGCATATGGATTTAGCCATGTAAAATACACTGAACAACATCTTAGTTCAAACAGATTGAAAATAGGCTTTGAAAGATTAAATGAGGCTGCAGAACCTGATAGATTTTTCACAGAAAAATAGGGGAAAATTCCTTCTACCAGTTCAATGTGAAAAAATAAATAAGAGTGAATCAAAACAAAAATGTTTGGAATTGATTCTAAAGTATCTAAAGACATGAAAGTCATTAATATTTATGACATCAAATATTAGTTATATTTGATGTCTAACAAAGACTTGTCTGTTTCACTGGAAATCACTTTCTTATTTTGTCATGAATATAGAGGCAACCCTATTAATAAAACAAAATACCATAAAGGAAAACAAGCAGAGACTGAAGGTCTGTATTCTGCTATGTTATGTACTTATTTTTGATGGTTTTCCCCTTAAATTATGAGCTTGGGGAAAGAGAAGAAAATAACTTGAGTGTAAAGTTTAAACTGCTTATAAATAAGACAGACATGTTAGAAGCTGAATTACCTTGTCTGGGGAAAAGAAGAGCTACTACACAACACACTTGAGAATCATAAATCAGTCCACACACACAATCTCTGAAGTCACCAACTGGAGCATTGCCCCAGCTGTGGACACAGTCCTGCATATTGTACTGCGTGCAATCACAGAGTCTAAACAGGACCAGCTGCTGGGGAGCCTGAGGCCCAGCTGTGTTGGCCAGAAAGTCCATCAACCCTTAGCTACCATATCTCTGGCCTTTGTGGTTAAGAGAAGGGACAGTCCTAACATTAGCGTGCTTACCTACATTTTAGGAAAACTAGGCTAATATTCCAAATCATTCACAAGCTCCCAAAGTGCCCTTAAGGTCTTGTCGAAAAAAAAAAAAAAAGCAGATGAGATCTCAGGAGATGATACAATCATCCTCCTGTACCCTGACAGTGTGACATAGGCCTGGACAGCCTTGGAAGTGCTTGCATACCCTCTTCACTAAACTTGCAAGGGGTTTCACAACAACCTACAATGCCTCAGCATCCAAGTGTGTTTATAGGTAGTATACCTGAGACCTGAACTATATATTCTTTGCTGCAAACATACATTGGACCCCTTTGTGCCTGCTCCCCATAAAGAAACCAATGGCATTTGCCAAACTCACAGTGATATTGTACAATTGTGCACACAAATCCTTGTGAAGAGTTCAAATCCTATGGTAGAAGGAATCATAGGAATATCTAAAAATGTGAAAATAACTAATCTCTGGGAAATGTGAATCACAGTTGTAGGAAGCCTGCAGGCTCAGAACAACGGCACAGAGCTGATAAGCTTTGGATGGAATACTCTTACCACAGAGGGCCTGTACAAAGACCAATGCCTGGAAGAAGAGTATTAAAACGGGAGAATCTTGCTCTGAGTACCTGATTGTGAGTACAAAAGCCCTACACAGGACAGTTTCAAAACTTCAGACCCATACTTTCCTACTATGACCTCAGAAAAGAAAACAAGAAAACTCACCGGCAGTCAGTTTGGTTCAGCCCGGACTACCACTGCTTAACAGAGACCACCCATGGCCAGACTCCAAGCTACAGCAACAGTGCCCTCACCAGCCAGAACTGCTCTTACTGTGCTGTGGCTGACATACAGATTTATCCTTCTATGTATTTTATGTCTTTTGTCTGGGCAAGCAGAGAGTGTTTTTTGGGTAGATACCCTATGTAAATTAGAATACATGAACAAATTGGAAAGCTTATTTAATTATCCATGCACAAAGGAAGCATGACAGTTGTTTTGAATAGAAAAATAATTTTGTGAATGAATCAAATGCCAGTAAGAAAAGATGTTGCACCTGCAGTACACTTAGCCTGATGACTTCACCAAGTTTGCTACCCATTATCCATATTATAATCTTTAAAATAGAATTAATTGGTCAGTTACATAATTCCAGCAGCACAGTAGGAGAGAAAAATGCATCTTGTTTCTGAGGTCACCTGGAATTTTGCCAGGGCAGGGAATGTCATCTTGCTAGATGAAAATAGCCTGTGCTTTAAGGCTTGAATTTGACTCTATGTTTTGTAAATATGGGCTGGGCCTGCATGACTTGGGAAAAAGAACCCACACAATGCCTATTTATGGTTACAGCATGAAGGGATTATGAGGAACTGAACTGGGACACAGTCCAGATGTCACTCCTCAGTGTGAGACATTCCACCAGCAGGTGAATAACTACGCCTGGTCCCTTTTCTTTTTTGTGGTTAAATGGCTTCTGGGTACAACACTGATGGCTGTGCATCATGAAAGCTCTTCTTATGTTGTCCACCATGACAGAAATGCTCATAGATACTTTAAATTCACAGAAAATCCTGCATTATTTCTTAATAATGCGAGTATGTCCTGGTGAAGACATAGAGTCAGAAATATACCATTATATAAATCTGGTATGGAGGCATTACTGGGAAATACATGTCCTTCGGTAAATTGAATCATATGAGTATTAGCAGAGCTCTGATTCAGTACCTCTGTAAATTTCTTTAATCTAGCAGCAGTTTTCATCTCACTATTGCTGAGGTTAGCTGATGGCTGCAAATTATTTTAGGACATACTTAAGTCATATTTGCCAGGCTTGCTTATTTCTTTACCATTTTTTTTTAAAGTCTGTGAATTTCTTATCTGGTGCACACATGCAAACACACACAGTGAAAAAAAGAAAGGCAGAGCCAAGCCAGCTCCTCAGTTTAACCAGCAGATGCTGTACTCAGTTGTTTGCTGTTGAGTAGCTAGTGCTTCATAGGACTGAAACCAGGCCCTGTGTAAGTAAGGTTCTTTGGTTGTCTGTACAGCAAGAACTCCCACTGCAGTCACCGGGAGTATAAAGAGCAAGGAACACAGGACCCTCCCTCTCAAAACAAGGGAGAAGCAAATATCTGTGGGAAGACTTGGAGAGACTGAGACTTGTAAGAAGAATACAACAAAAAGCAGGAACAAGATGACAAAACTGCAGGATTTAGAGGGCTCAGAATTAAACCAGGGAATTGGAGACCTGCATACCAGAAGAAACTAATCTTGAAGCTTGGTCTTACAAGATCTTCCTGTCCAGATAACATGGTCAAGTGCAGAAGAGTTGACTACATTCAAATAAAACAAAACAAAATAAAATAAAATAAAATACAACACAGTTCTATTTTGTTGTTTGGTTTCGGGTTTTTTTTTTTTTTTTTCTAGAAAGAAAACTAAACGCTGATCCCATCTTTATGAATAGAACTCTAAAACAAAAAGGTCTGGGAACAAATTTTAAAAAGGGATTTAGTTACAACAGCTAGCTTTCTGATTGAGAACAAGCTTTGACCTACACACCAATATTGGCAATATTGCTAGTCATCTCCTAGCAATGATAGCAGTGACAGAGGTACTGCCTCAGTGCTGCCAGCAGCACCCTTATATGAAACTATAAGAATCTGTCAGTGACTTCAATAGGTGCAGTATTGCCCTCCCTTCAAAACTGCACCGAAGTGGTACCAGGTTTCAGACTCTTTTGTATCATGTAGACTAACATTTTGTTCGTGAAGGTCAGCACAGCTAGACTTTAGGTTTCTTTCCACTGTGAATAGCGAGGAATTCACCTATCCAGCCCACCATTTGTGACTGACCCCAAAGCCTCTTTTTTTTGGCCTGTTCTGGTATAGAACAAGGTTCTGCTGTGAGGTGAAAGGCTCCCTTGCATGTGTTTCCATGAGCCTTCTGCAAGGCAAGAAAGAAGATGCTCACTGAAAATGACCCTAATTCTAGCCTAACTGGCATGAAAAAGAGCTTTCAGTTTGCACAGAATGTTTCTGCTGTACATAAGTAATTGTGACACCAGGTATTGGCTATATTTTGTGTGTGTGTGTGTGTGTGTGTGTGTGTGTGTGTGTGTGTGTATTTTCCTAGAATTTGTTTGGTTTTTAAAATGTCCTGGAAATTTAACTGAACTCTCACATGGAGTCAATTTAAAATAAAAGACTTAGCATGGCTTTACTTGTATATCTTTCTTATGCATTTGTCCAATCAAAATGATAATGTAGACAAACTGTGGACTGCAAAGTGTATTATCCAGCAATATCTCATTATTATGCAAAAAATCAGATATTCACAGCAACTGTCTCATCTATTTATTGTTTGGTTACTCATCTGGAAATTTTAATACTTTCTTCAGGGGCAGGGGCTGGCAATAAAAAAATAGATCTATATATCAAACCTTTAACTTCCAGCCATCATTGTGTGCCATAATACAGATGGAGTAGCTATCAGCTCTCTTTACCGTGTTGGTTTATTTACTTCAGCTAAGAATAAAGATTTAAAGAGAATACTGTAACAAAGTCCACTGCAAGCTAAATTTTCATGTTTCAAAGTGGAAAAAACCTTGACACACAATGTAAAAAAAAAAAAAGTAATCAATATGCAGCTATATGACTGATTAGCTTATTAAAACTATACATTCAACTTTAGTAACCTTAAAACTTCTCTTTTTTTTCCAAGTACATCAGTGGGTCTACCGAAAAACATCAACAGGCCTAGATCCCTGTATGTGTAGGTCACATCATGGTTGCAACAACAGTATTATCCAGAGATTTTGCTCGTTAGTTTAGTGAAACACTGAAGTACATGACTCACTTCAAGCATCTGACTAGTCCCACTGAAATCTCCAATAGGGCTACACATTATCTTTAAAGGGGTCACAGCCCCAAAACAGAGACTCTGATACACAAGAATACAAAACTCTTTGGGAAGCATCCATGTAGCTTTCAGTCTTGTCAACAAATTCAGCATCTGCAATTGCAGCAGTACAAAAGTGGTTTTTGTAGACTGAGCTTGTGAAAGCATTTTAACTGCCATCATGCCACTACAGCTTCATGTAGCACATACTAACAATATCAGAAGAAGATACTATTTTCTGAAAATTAATAGAGCTTGACTTTAAGGGTACAGCAGGTCTTTCTCCAGCCATCTATACTTACATCCTGCCACATGTAAACTCTTTTCTGTTGTCTCCTATTACAATATTCATTTGTTGCTACAGTGATCAAGACTTTCAAAGTACACAGGGAATCTCAGAAGCTCCAAGTTCTTTTTCTCTATAAATGTTCTAAATACATTAACTCTCTCAATGAATCAGCAAATAATTTTTGTCATACTGTTACACATGTTCCTTAACTGCATACTTCCTGAGTGTAGTGCCTCAGTGCTGCATTCAGTTCTGTGGGGACTGAATCCCCTCATCCCAGCTGAACTGATTCCAGCAGGAGCTCCATGGACTCGGAGCTCTTTGTAAGACCGGGATTTTATTGAACAGCAAGTGTACTTGGACAATACACATTTTCCCACAGCTATATGCAATTTCTGCTCTCAGCCACTTTGCCACCACCACGAGGAGATAAGCCAGTCCTACACAGACCCCACTTGCCTCTTGGGCTGCAGCTGGTTGTTCTTACTTGGTCCCAGACCAACAGGCTCTGGATGCCAACCTCCATCCACGCACTCAGGTCTAGCAATTGCCTCTGGTTTTCTCACTTTGACAGCAAGTCAACTAAATAAAGATGCATATTTATCAAATCACACACATGTTTTTCCTCACAAAAGGCTACTTCTAGAAAATGCATTAGCTTTCAGTATCTCGGCCACGCTGATGGAATGGTTGTTAAAAATAGAAAAGAATCCATTAAGCGAGCCATGTTACTTACAAGGAAGGACAATGTACCTCCTGGATGGCATATACTCATACACAATTTTCATATTTTGGTTCAAATTTTCATTATATGAGTTTTAAAAAAATCCTATTTTGAGAAAAATCAAATAAAGAAAACTTAATACAAGAAATGTATGATTCAGGAAAAACAGCCAGATTAAAACAGAAAGTTAGATGGGAAGCTGCTGCCACACACACTGCTTTTTAGGCATGCTGCCACAAAGAATCTCCTTCACCTGCAGCGGGACAGGCCTGAATGAAAGCAATAAAACTTCATAAGTAATTCCCCTAGCTACATGCATATGATTAAGATGATTGTCATTTCACATCCACATACCAGGCTTTATTGTGATAGCTGACTTGGAATGGTCATATACCTACAGAAGAATGGAAATTCTGGGAGGAGGCATGGAAGGGTTTCAAGAAATTAATCTGTATGAATAATAACCTATTCCAATGAAATAATTTATTTTCCTTTTTATAAATTTGGAGAAAAAAAATTAGTTTCTACTTACTGATTTGTTTTGCAAATTAATTACTGTCAAATTTAGCACCTGAATAAAATCACAGTGAACACTAAGTACTTACTCCCTGCACCTTCAAGTAATATGAAATGAAGTGACCCCTATGCCTTTGCAGATCCCTACTGAAATCAAACTCCTGGTTGCTACAGGCATTTGAACACATAAATAATTTACAGGTTCCTAATTTTACTTTTTAAAATGAGACATGCTCTGTACGTTCCTTTCTGTTTGGAAAGCTGCTAACAGATTTGGCATGCCAGTACAACCTAAACAAAGCATACAACGTCACAGGGTATTACAGTCTCTGTTAACACCACCAATTGCACACACACTGCTGGCTGCCAAGAACCACACTTTAAAAAAAAAATAAAAATCTTCATTTTCTGTAGATTTCAATAAAATACTGAAGGATTTTTAATTTCCATAAGCTATTTTGGTTGGAGAAAACAATGATTACCAAAATGTAACAATTAAAAGCTAGTCTTTCCAAGCTAATTCACAGCTACCTTATTGGTTTGTTCTTGATGCTTTTCAATAGAAGTGATTAGTCAATAAAGGATGTGCTTGCCTTTGGGGGGTTACTTAGCTTGGCAGCTGAGGGCTCTGGAAAACTTGTTGTATGTCTTTAAAAAAAAATCTAATGGCATTGCTTGAAACTGGTTGTGAAACACCAAGTGATTGATGGGGTTATTATCATCTACTGCTTCTGTTTACCCCAAATTAATCTTGGATAGAGTTACTTGTAAATTATTTAGCTGTTGATATTCACTACCCTTTGTCTCTATAGACTTGTCTGAGGTTGAGAATAAGTAGACCTCCTTTAACCTAGCTCCAAATAGGAAAAATTGACTGTCCTGATAAGTTACTAACTTCTGCTCAGCACATCGTATCTGAAGAAGCAAATTTAGCCTATCCTGTATTACCTTTCATGAAAAAAACATTTGCAATCCAATCAAAAGTATTACATTATCTATCTGATTTGTGACGTCCTACAAAAGTAATTTTTCACCTTTCAATAACATATCCAGATGAATTTGAGAATCATTTAGGACCCATTCTGTTAAATCAACCCTATAAGTAGGAAACCACGTGTATTGGGTTCGTGTGGCAAGGTTTTGGTAGTGGGGGGCTACAGGGGTGGTTTCTGTGAGAAGCTGCCAGAAGCTTCCCCCATGTCCGACAGAGCCAACGCCAGGCGGCTCCAAGTCAGAGCCAGCGCTGGCCAAGGCCGAGCCCAGCAGTGACGGCGGTGGTGCCTCGGGGAGAACGTGTTTAAGATGGGGAAAAAGCTGCTGCACAACAGCAGCCAGGAGAGAGGAGTGAGAAGGCGTGAGAGGAACAACTCTGCAGACACCGAGGTCCGAGCAGAAGGAGGGGAGGAGGTGCTGCAGGCGCCGGAGCAGAGATTCCCCCGCAGCCCGTGGTGCTGCCCGTGGGGAGGCAGCTGTGCCCTGCGCCCACGGAGGTGAAGGGTGGAGCCGATACCCACCCGCAGCCCGTGGGGGACCCCACGCCGGAGCAGGGGGTGCCCGAAGGAGCTGTGACCCCACGGGAAGCCCACGCTGGAGCAGGCTCCTGGCAGGACCGGTGGCCCCGTGGACTGAGCCCACGCCGAGGCAGGTTTGGTGGCAGGACTTGTGACCCCGTGGGGGACCCACGCTGGCGCTGTCTGTGCCTGAGGGACTGCACCCTGTGGGAGGGACCCACGCTGGAGCAGTTCAATGAGGACTGTCTGCCATGGGAGGGACCCTAGGGTGGAGCAGACAAAAAGAGTGAGGAGGAAGGAGTGTCAGAGATGACATGTGATGAACTGACCATAACCCCCATTCCCCATCTCCCTGTGGCACTCAGGGGGAGGAAGCAGAGAAAGTGGGAATGAAGTTGAGCTCAGAAAGAAGGGAGGGGTAGGGGGAAGGTGTTTTAAGATTTAGTTTTATTTCTCATTATGCTACTCTAATTTGATTTGCAATAAATTAAATTAATTTCCCTGAGTAGAGTCTGTTTTGTCCATGACAGCAATTGGTGAGTGATCTCTCCCTGTCCTTATCTTGACCCTTTCGTTACATTTTCTCTCCCCTGTCCAGCTGGGGAGGGGCTTCAGTGGGCAGCTGGCAGCCAGCCAAGGTCAACCCACCACACCACTAGCACATGTTATTTTCAGCATCAACACAAGACACACAAGAAAAATTTAGTTATTTTGGAGGGACCGCAGATGCCTATTGTGTCAACATATTTCTACTGATTGCAGAAAGCTGGGGATAACTATTTTTGACATTCCAGACTTATTAGAAGGCATAATATAATAGTACTTGTGACATGAACAAAGCAGTTCACAAGCATGTAGAGTTTACAGTCTCTTTACTTTCACACATATGAGGTCATTTCTAGAGAATTCTTAAAATAGCTCTTTTATCCTTTGAGGCTAAAGATTCCAAAAGAGGAACTCTTCGATTTACAGTCTGAATCCAAACTAGAAAGAATATAGCAAATTGCCTAGTTTCAAGCAATGGTAGCCAAACTGATCTTGAATTTTGCCACTGATGAATGAATTAGTATTGAAAAAGCAACAAAGAAATTAACTTTCTCTACAGGTATTTTGGAATGAGCTTTCCACCACAGATAATACACCACCTTGGGACTCTGACACCTGAAGAAGCTATGTTATAAAGGTTCTGATGTGCCGATTTTTTCAGGGAACTCATTGTTTGAAAGAAAAGGCATGAAGCTGTTACCAATACATGCTAGCAAATAAAAGCTGTATACTAATTGAAAGAATTCAATAAATTATTTTTATACAGAAACAAAACTGTTATGTAAGGCTTGAACCATCATTTCAAGGACAATTCTAAAGCTTTAGTTTTAGATTTCCGTTCCTATGTAGGTAATTCTTACCTCAAGTTCTCTCCGGAAAGGTATCCTATTACAGGCTTTGTCTATCTCCCTGTTACGGCTGTAACTAGAGTACAATTTTATAGTTGAGGTTTATAACCAAGTGGATAGAGAGCTCCTTTGATCCCAAATTAGATTTCTGAGGATAACTTTTGAATTACTAGTGTGACAGTTTCCAGAACTGGAAAGTCCATCAAGAAACTGTGAATGGCTGCTGTCCATTCTGTCTTAGAACTAGAAGATGATCAGTCTAGAAGCCAAAGCATGAGGTCTGGCTAAGCTATACTCTTGTCTTTCCTGTGTGAAGCTGAAATAACTAACCTAGCATAGGTACTGTCTGCCACAGAAATGGCAAAGCAGAAATTGTTTGATATGACAGTTGGTCTCATTTTTACCTGTATCTTCTTAGTACATCATTGTAAGTCAAAGAATAGGCAAACTAATTTCTGGTCAGCAGAGGTTTAGAAATGTGAAAGTTTAAAGAAGAAAAATGCACATGCATCTCTTTCATCCAGATGATATGCCCAAGTGTATATTCAGCCTGTAGGATGATCCAAATTACACCACCATTTTACATGATGTTACAATGGGGAGAGGTGTTAAGACTATTTCTATGCTAGCTTTCAACTAGTTCACATGATTACCAGGAATAGTGTGATTTAACTATGTTGCAATAGAGAAAGCTGAGAGGAAAATTATTATTCTCCCATCCAAACTGCTGAAGATATACATTAACTACTGGAATTTATATTTTATTAACTCTAAATAACTTGGTATGTAGCCATGCTTTTTGTGTTTATTTCTGCTTACAGGTTCTGATCTTTGGATTTCCTGAGTGCCCACTTCATCACCTAGCAGTACAACTTCTTAGTTGATTCTCCATGACAATTTGAGGAAAGGGAAACATTTGGGTTGCAACTTTCTTTATTCTGCTAACTCTGTTCTTTTGTGGGGACTAAAAAAGTTGAAGATGTCATGACCAACTTCTCTGATGATTAGATGTGCAAGTGTAAGATACACAGCTGTTGAATTAGCCCCTTGGAGCAATGCTGTCTTCAAATACCTTTGATGCACATGCTGTACACGGGTTCTTGGTTGCTGGATCTGAGAACCTTATGTTAGCATGGCATTGTGCCAAGACAGAAGGCACGCTAAACCCATTTCATTCACCCGTATACGTCAGATAGGGGCACTCATGGGAACTGTGCTGAGTCCTTTGGTTTCAATCCCTTTCCCTATATCAATAATGTCCCATTGGTTCCATAAGCTGCTTCAGTCTTTATCACATGTGTTAACACTTCCATGCTAAAATAAGAATCTCTGACCCATAGAGAGAGCCAGACAGGGTTTGTAGGCACTGGTGGCTGCCAAAAAGACAGGTTGTGAGAAGGCAGACACTTGGGAAACCTACTGAAACCAGATGGCTTGTCAAAACATATGCTATATAAGAGCACAGCCTGCAGGCACTGTAAGGAAGACAAGCCTATGGCAAATAATGGCATCAAGGAATGACTGAAATCACACAGGAATCATTGCAATGAAGAGCAAAGCCTAAACTGTAGATTCACCCAAGGAAGTGCAGATGAGATTAAATCTGTTCCAAAGTGCATACTAAAATTTATTCCCCAAACAGTAGATAGAGATGCAACATTTGCATGCCAGCAAATAAATATTTCTCAACTTTCTAAAATCTAGCTCTGACTACATGGAATAAAAGTGGTGACATATTATGAGCACAAGCATTTTAACTCATTTGCACAGTAATCGAAGACTTTGCTTTCTATTACAAAATGTTAAATTCAGCTGTTGCCATGTAAGACCTCAGAGAAAACAAAGAACAGAGTCCAGCATCAAATATTTAAATATATCTTAAAAGTTAGATTGATGTCACATATAAACAATATTGGCTTTTTCTCTTCATATCATACCTCAGATTAAATAGTGTGTAAACATGTACAAATATTTTGGATGCACTGAAAGCATAGGGGCATGATTATTCCTGTCTTCATAGATTCATAGAATGTTTTAGGTTGGAAGGGCCTTTCACCAAGTTGCTTCCTGTACATACCACTAGAAATGGTTTCTGTGGTAGGAGATAACTACACTAATAACTGTATGGGGCAGACATTCTGTTCAGAGGAAGCAGCAATGAAGAAGTAACACTAAAGAAACAAGTGATGGTGGGACCAAAGGAGCACAAGATGGATGAGGCTACCTGTAAACAGTGAATTTAAAATAGAAAAATCCCATTTACTTCTGGGGACATACACCTTGGCTGGTGCACAAGTAGCAAATCATCAAACAGCGAGCTGTGAAGGGAAGGACGCAGTACCAGATTAGATCTACGGGGAAAGAGAAGGACACAAATGTGCCAGCATGACTGACAAGGCACACACCTTGCAGTTATGTTTTATATGGACCCTGGAGGGAGGTGACCTGGATAGATGGAATAGAACAGATGTCAAGACAGGAAACCTTTGGTTTCTTCCTTCATAAATACACTATCAACAGCCACCATGTTTCTTTTTAACTGAGCAGTTAGCTTGTCTGTCACTTGATGGACATCCAATGTCCTTTTTTATTCCTTGGACTCTTGGAAGACACAGAAGCCTCAAAACTGCCAAGAACAGGTAAATAACAAGGACAAAATAATAAACTCCAGTAAAAGGCAAAAGAGAAAGGGCACATACATTTCCAGATTTTATATGTGGGGCCAAGGACAAAGTAATTTAGAGGGGGTAATTACCATGATTTGCTCTTAAGAATCAGAATCAAATGAATCATTTAGCCTCTGCTGTTATTCCTGCTAGTAAGCTACTGGTGCTGCCACTGTGGACAAATTCTCTCCAGGTAATAGTGTAACTGTTATGCTGAATTATTATGACCTGATCATTTTTAAGAAGACAAAGCCAAATCCACTTCAAAAGAACATACCAGAGACCCAGATAATTGTGCTGGTTTACTACTAACGTAAGTGAGATATCCTGGGAAATGATCTACTTGTGTTTGTTTTAGAAATTACCAATAGTACATCATTCTTTAACTTCACTCCTTCAAGACTGCCTTTCCTTTTCCTGTGTGTGGCCCTTGCCTTCCCATCAAAATCATAACTTTTTACTGAAGAATCTAATTTTTTAGCACTGCAACGGAACACAAACATTTTTCAAATATCCCAGTGATAGCAATGTAGGTTGCTCTTTGTATATACTTCTTAAATGAATTAAACCAACTCAAATGTGTGATCTCTCCAGACAAAGATGAAGGTTACATAGTTTAAGGATGAAATATAGTCCATCCTCTACAAAACCACTGTGTTGCAGTTTAATTAAAAGAATTCATTAAAGTCGTGCCCCATCCAAGGTAATTAGTATGCATAATTTATGCTTTGCCTAATACACAAGGGCAGTAGCCTGAATAATAAACTCAAGTTAACCTTAAGTGAAAGAGATTGAATGGTCAGATGTTTATTTAGCTCAGGTTTGCTCAAGAGCTAAGGTTAAAGAGGTGAAATTCTGTTATAGTTAATTAATTTCTTAAATTTTCTTCATAAAATGCTGCCTGCCCAGTAGGATGAAAGGGGTTTTGTTTCTTTTCTTAAGGAAGGATACAAGTAAATGTCTCGTCCTCATCACTTACCAGAACACCGAGTCTGCAATGACTTACGTGCAGCTTACAGCAAGGATTTGACTTGGAGGAAGGTTCCCCTGAAAATTTTCACCAAGCAGCAAGTGTAGCAAAAGGGTCCAAAACAACCTTCAAAGGTATAGCTTCACAATCCAAAGTCAGCGACTTCCGTGGCACCCTGACCTACTGCCTTTCCACTCTCTACTTCTTGCAGTTCCTGCCTCTCCCTCCAGACTGGTATCTCTAGTTGTATGGCCTCACTGCAACTAAATCAGGAATCTAATGTGACCAAGAAAAAATAAAACCACACAATATACCTTATTTTGATGCACTGTGGTCAGTAGGATTCAGTTCACAGTGTGACTACATATGCCATCATGCCAGCATTGCTGACAGTGTCCACAAAAGGATCAATAGTGCCTTGAGCTGCTATTACTACTGAAGACTTCACTAACCTTGTTACAATCCATTGAACATTAAGCAGTAAGCATCTGTTCCACAGAGCAAAGTGAATCAGCTCCTTTATATACAGATAGTTAAACTGGACTATACTACTATGCTCCTTCATGAGTGACACCCCTGCTAAGCCCCAGGGGATCTGCAGTTCAAGTCCTGAATGACACTACAGTGCCTTCGTGACACAGAGTTCTGCTCTTGTATGAGTATGTCAAAGCCAGGCCTATGGCCTGTGGATCCCGTGAAAAGACACAGGGATGTCAGGCAGATTTGTGATAACAGAATCTCAGTGTTTAGGGACAGAGATATAAGGCAGGCAAGAGAGACAGATGTCTTAGACGGGATTTGTCACTCTGGCAAAAGAATTGTAAAGTTTAGTGCTGGAAGGCCCCAAAGTCTTTTGGTAAAAGCAAGAAGACAGGTTTGACCAAAAAATTTTTTTAGCTCCAGATTCTTTCAGACAGCAGCCAGTTAAGCATACTTAGGAAAAGCTGTAGAACACAGACAGGTAGTTACTGATGTGTGGAATACGGTGGGATAGCTACTTCACAGGAACCACGTCCACATCTGCACTGACCTGCAGCACAAGTTCAGCTTTAAGGCACAGGGGTAGCCAAGTGGGTTGGTGAACGTGGAAGGATCTTGTGGAGCAAGAGGAGGCAGAAATAAAGGGCTCTGTAAGATCTGAAGTCCAAAGCTCTGAAAAAAATTCTATGCACTACTTCTTCCCTGAACATTTTCTTCTAACAGCAGGGCAGATGGGTTGGTTGTGGCCTATTCATCACTGGAAAACATCAGAAATGTTCATTCTTGTCAAAGGCCAGCTAAACCAGTGCTCCTGAAATACAAATTTCACTTTCATGGGAGAGAGTTCCCTTAGCAACTCATTAGCTGCTACACAGGTAGATAATTTTGCCTGTCTTTGTCTCATGAACGTTTGTCTTGTTCACTCTCACACTTCTTCCTACTCTCTACCCACCCTAAGAGGTCTTCATATTTTCAGCCTTTGAAAAAAGTCTGTGGTTGATTTCATTATTTCCACTGTTGCTTGAGTGGGAAAACTCCTCAAAGTGTGTGGGTTTTGGATTGTCTAATACAGAATGCTGAATGGGTGTTTCCTTTGAACTTAAATTTGATTTTTGCTGCCTGTTATTATCTTCATGTTCCAGCATTAACACAAAAATTAAAGGCATTTGTCTGAGCTTAACAGGAAATCTGCAGCTGGAAGTGAATCCAGGTTTTTGCACACTGTTATATCCACATGCCAACTTCTTTCCTAAACAGGCAAGTGTGAGACTTTGTATCTCTCAGATATAAAAGATCATGTAATCATCTCCATATGCCTTTACATATATATATATATATATATATATATATATATATAAAATTGCAGAACAAATCCATTCTGAAGTCTTATCTGCAGTAGGATTTTTGCTCCAAGATGCATGCATTATACTAAATTGAATGTTTATTTTGGGGTCTGTATCACCAAATAACCCTTATTTGCCTTCTATTGTATTTATTTGTATTAATAGCTAATAGGCAAATTTCCCTCTACAGGGTTAACTATTATTTAGGGAAACTACTCCACAGCTTTAAATGACAAACTGAGTGTTGGCTTAAACATCTCCCACCACTACACTCACAGTAGGAAGATGCATTAGTAAGAGTCATCCTGTAGAACTAATTGATGTAGTATGGAAGTCCACGACTCAATCTTACTGAATACGCTGGCAAAAGACAGGCTATATTTTGCTCTTAAGGAAATTGAATGTATGTTGATTGAAATGAACTTGCCAGAGCCAACAAAAATCTGCTTTCCTTTGGATCAGAATACTCTGTTCACATGGGAGTCCTCTAGCTTCTGCCAGTATCACTCAGCTAAGGCTTGGTCCCATAATCACTTAAAAAACCAGGCTGCAGAAATCTGTGGATATAAAGATTTAGTCAAGCCTTCTGGAATATACAGTAATAGAGAAATGCCAGCCAGAAAAGTACAGCAAATAAATGTATTGTTTGTGCTACATGTTTCTGACCTTTTATTCTCTTCTCTGTAAACATTCAGATAACTCAGACTAACTAAATTTTAATGAGGTCAAAACAGTGGAAGAAAATAATTTTCAGTCTCACATGTTCATGTACTTGCATAAATTCACCTGTGTGAATTTGTCATCCAAAAAAGAAACAGAAACACCAGAAGTGTCCAACTTCTAAGACCAATCACAATCACCCAACAAAGCTCACATTTCTAATACTAAGTACTGAACAACAGATGCAAATGTCTCTTAAAATAATTATACTACATTTATTTTTCCAAAATTTAAAAATTCTTGTGAGTTTGAAGAGGCATATTTGTGAAAACACTTCTTGAGAAAAAAAATGGTCAGAGGGCAAGCAAATTTTATGCAGAATATAGTTAGCTGCTGTTAAACTGGTGTTCTGCTCAATACATCAAAATACACAGAGATCACCGCATTACAGAGAGAAACTAATTTCACTAAGGTTCAAACCACAGATGTCTCAATTTAATAAAATTCTATTTAAAATAATGGCAAATTTCAATAAATTTTATCTTATTCCCATATACTAACAGAAGAACATTTGAATTGTATATTACTCAGTAATACCCAAATGCAGACTATGATCCAAAGCCAACTGTTCAGACTCTGGGGAAGCAACTAAATGGTTTTAGTCAACAAAATTATCCAACTGAAGAACAAAAGCAGAGCAATAGATTTTCTATAATTAATCAGTATGGATGTCATAATTATACTGTTGAACCTTACTGCGAACTGTAAGACAAAATCATGACATATTTTATCAATTCTGTTATTAAGGTTTTTTTAATTGTCTCTAGATTTGCAGTCAGATTTACTTCCGAAAAATCAGAATAATTCCATTAATTTAGCTGTCTTTATATTTTTAAGCTATCTTTTGTTGGAATATTTTTTCTGAGGGTGTTTATGCCCTTAAAAGAGCAAAAGCCTTCCCTTCAGAACCTGTCACCCCCCTCCTCCTCACCACAGCACTGCCATCTAGTTCATTCCCATTACTTTTAATAACATGGCACATGTCCAGAGCTTTATCAGTGTCAAGTCACTGGGCATCTCAGTGTGTCAAAGGCTGCTCAGTGTATTAAGACATATACTTCTCTTTCTTGGACTCTGTTTTTAAGTTTAATTTTAAAAAGATGTGCAAATAGAAGCAAATATGGATATAATACTTATCCAACAGATTCCTTTAAGGCAGAGATGTAATAGCAGACACAGCTTGATTAAACTTACAAAATTACACTCCATCCTCTGATTTTTATAAGTCAAGCATGCTTATTTGAGTGCCCAACATCAAGTAAGTAAACAGATGGAATAAGTATAATGCTCAGAGTGAAACTCCTGTATGTTCTTTCACTATCTGAAGCAATGTTATTTACAAATCCTGTCCAGAGTGAGTAGGCAAGACACTTACATCAATCTTTATCCATTCCAATTACAAACAAAGGTAATATCACAGCCAAGCATACATTTAGCATTAGATAGCACGTATCTGGGCAGACCTGAGAAGCTGCAGAATAAATATTGATATATTGAAACAGTCTATTACTCACCTTCTGAATAAACCACTGATTTTAATTTACCTACAATTTTGCAGTAGCATCTTTCCAAAGAGGAAATTAGATTTTTACATATCATAGCAAATCACAAAGCCAAAATGTCAACTTCATATATCAAGCAATTACTTGTACTGTTTATTTTTGGGGAAAATTTTAACATATATTTACTTAGAAAGCCACATGGGTCCCTCCAAAATAAATAGGGGCTATAATTCTTGCCAAAAAAATCCACAGTTCCAGAGATCTACTCATCAATTTCCTGCAGCATTAATGAGGAAAGGCGCTGAGACAGTCATTCATACTGTCTTTATGATAAGACTAACCTACAGGGCAAATCAAGATTAAGGACAAAGGGAAGACAAATGGATAGAATACAGAACTAGGGTTTTTTTTAATCCATTGCTTGAGATTTTTGTTTACTATTTTAAGTACTACACTCAAAATGCACATAAAAAATATTTTCCAGACATGAAACTACATAAAAGGAGGGGGGTAGCTATTTTTACCTCAAGATTTTTCATCTTGAAACACAGGGATTTATTAGGCTAGACCTGGGAGGGAGGAAAAGAGACCACCTTACTCACAAGTTACTAGGAGATTTTGAAATTGCTACAGGTTATCCTTGTAAGAAGAATAAAGTTCAAGTTAAGAAAGACATGGTCAGAATATCACAGTAACCTTGCTCTCTAAGGACATACTTTGCCACTACCAAAGGCATATAAACTTGTTCAAATCTCAGGAACCTTCTTCCAGAAATATTTGCACTCATCTTCTTAACTACACCAGAATCATATTTCTGACTGAACATTTTGGGGTTTTTTGGCTTCTGTGCTACTTGGAAAGGAACCGGCGACTTAGCCTACTTTAATGCACATGTAGGTCTTGAGGAGTCTTACATACTTAAGGAAAAAGGTTTAGAAGGAACATAGTAAGTTCACCCCCAGGTATCTGAGAACACAGCTCCTTGCATAAACCATTATATGCTCAAGGTGGGCATGCTTAATAAAATATACTGGCAAAAAGGACAGTGCCAAATGTAACCCTCTGTCATACACACTCACTTTTTCTCTACTATAACCAACACACCCATCATCCTGAGATCCAGACATTACTTTTCTAAACCTTGTGATATTTTAATTTTCATAACACTTCCTTTGTGCATCTTTGCCAGGCTGAGAGTGTCTCTATTTCTAAAAGAGATTTATCAGCATTAGAAAATAACCAGGTTGCTGGACTTAGGCTATAGACACTGGAGATCGTTCTGCCAGTGCTAACCTTGGCACCAGAAGTTTTGGGGGATCAGTCCAGCCACACTCAAGCTGGCTGTTCATGACTCAGCTAAAGTCCAGAAACAGTACAGCAGTACTGATGCTGGCCAAGCCAATGAGCCTGCCAACGGTGTTTATCACTTCTCATCGCTGTAAACTTGCTCTTAGCAGCTTACAATTTCGCAAACACGTAATACTCCTGCAAACAGGGTTTGGCTTCTGTTAACTAACAGGAGAGGCACAAGTTACATGGAGTTTTCTGTAGCAATAGCAATGATTTTTCATCTCAGTCATGGCACAACCTTTCCTGGACAACAAAACAGCCATACCCAGCACTGTATGAAGGGAGGTAATTATATTCTTATCCAAATTCTAAAGAAATGGAGGCAAACAGATATCCTTCAAATTGTTCCCAGTGACATAAGCTTTCATGAATGAGATGGGCAAATAGCATTACCATGCTTTTTTATTCTCCAACATATTTTTAAACTATATTGTCTACCTTCATTTTTACTGCTTTCTGCTGCTTTTTCCTCCTCTGTTTCATAGACACCATCTCTGCTTCTCTCACATTAGCTACTGTCACTTCAGTGGAAACAAGACAGAATTTACCACTAAGTCCCTCTAAATGTGCTACTAAGCCCTTCAAGTCCTAATTGACTTAGGAGCTTGGCTCAGTTGATAATGTTCTCTAAGACAGACACTATATGTTCAACCTGATGGAATAAAAAAATCTTTGAAGAGATTTGAAATGCTTCAGTCTACTCTCAGGTTTCATTTGCTCTAACCT
This sequence comes from Athene cunicularia, assembly GCF_003259725.1. Taxonomy (NCBI): domain Eukaryota; kingdom Metazoa; phylum Chordata; class Aves; order Strigiformes; family Strigidae; genus Athene; species Athene cunicularia. The sequence goes on along the minus strand of NW_020799112.1, from coordinate 5,577,851 downwards.
TATTCTTTGTGTATATGCCTGCATCTCCCTCAGCCATGCGCTTTCTCACACAGGAATGCAATTAAACCCAGAGCAGACCATAGACCACTACAGGCTTCTTTACACCAGGTTTTCCTGGTGAGCTGACTGCTTGTGCCTACTCAGCAATATGACTATGCAGCACATTATTTTAACCCTCTTTCCCTCTGTTTGCCTCACCTAAGCAGGCAGAAATGCTGCAAGTTACAGCTTGGTTTTCTCAAATAATTTTAAAGCTCATTCTAAAACTCAATCATTATTTTGGTTGCAGTATAGTAAGACAGTAGTCAGCATCAGGAACTATACAGCAGACTGCCAGCTGATAAGGCTTCTTCTTTCTGAGATGCTCACACAGCTCCACTGCCAGGTTCTCATTATTCAAAAATATCCAAACCAAAAATGTATCCCTTCCAGCCCTCTCCTTCTGGCCTAACCAGATGGCTGAAAACAAACAAATAAATAAATAAAACAGTGAGAAAGAAAAACAAAACCAAAATAAATCCTGGTTACATTTTGCTTATTAAACCATTGTTATCATCTCCTGCAAGGCCAAGGTCAAGTGGGCAAGTCCAGGCATACACAAGATTTGACACCTGCCAGCCCTGAAAGGGCAGGAATAGGGCAGCTTGTCAGTAATGAGCCTCAACTCCAGGAGTCCTACATGCTGATATGTAGAGGATGTGGGGAAGGGGAGTGGCTCCCTTCAATATTTTGTTTCTTTATTTGGAAAAAAGAAGTCCCAAAGGCAAGCCAGAGGGCTGTTTCAGAGCACAGGGAAGACCACAGGGAGTCAAAAAAAAACCCCACTAATGCCTCTTGGGAGAAATATAAATGCTGACACATTGCCTTGCAGACAGAGTATCAACAATATTAGCCTGGGTTTTTTTCTTCCTTTAAATGCATACAAGCACCAGGAGATTGGGAACCTGTAGGTTGCCATAAAAACATCCAGCATGTCCTGAGTCTGAAATACAATGATAGGGAGCTAACAGTCAAAGTATATCATAATTTATCAGCCAGACCCATGGCACCATCCACATCCAGTCTGTTTCCTTTTCCTATCAAAAGATTATTTCTTTCTAACTGCTAATAATAAATCTTGCCAGATTCTTGAAACTCATTCAGAGTAGGTTCTGCTCAATGCTTTCAGTGCTAGAAAAGCTGGATAATACCCCATATTACTTGCTGACTTCTTATATTCCTGATGATGTAAAACATGGAACTGAGCCCAGTTCAGGTAACTCCCAAATGTGCAGAAACTGCATCACTGACTAAACTTAAACACAAACTCTCAGATGCCTTGCATACTGAATACATTGTTTAAAAGGAGATAAGATGGCACATAAGGAAGAAAAATAATTTGTCTTGGGTCTTTTTTATGCAAACACTTTTCCACCAATAAGCACAACTAAAATCATGCAACTATCAAAGAAATCTCAGACTGAGGCATATGATCCATAGGAATGTGACTTGGGGAAGCTGTTCCCTTTTAAAAGCCTGTATTTGGTGCCTTGTACGGAACTTCCACTGATGGAAGGCAAAAAGCCCCAGCTGAGGCTGGACTAAACAGCTCCCCGGGCATGCAAACAACATTCATCAAAACTAAGGAAAATACTCCCATGAACTGCTGCAAAAACGGTGAAAAGAAAGCCAGGGCTTCTGGCAAGGCCACTGGCTGAGCAGTAGCTGTGCTAGGAACAGCTCTGCACACTAAGCTTCCAGTATGAAATCTTTGCACATCCCTGAAACAGCACATCTGATATCAGCAGGGTTTACTCAGCCCTCCATCCTTCTGAGTGAGGGAGATAAATGCACTTCTGCACAATTTACCGAGTGTCATTCTTTTGGGCTAAAAAACCCAGTTCCTTTTTGCTCTGAATGAACTTTAAAGATCTGGCACATCTCAGACACAAGGACATGTCCAAGCGTCTTGGCTAAAATCCCTTCCCCATCCACTGCTGTGGTACCGCACATGCCAGCTAGATCCTGCCTTCCAGTTCAGTGTAGACAGCGTATCAGTGGGCTGTACACACACAGTCTGAAAAAAAGTCTGGAATCCTTCCAGAGGACAAGAGATCTGTATATGTTACTATCCTTACAGTTCAGTTCATGGCACTCCTGTCAGATCCAGGGCTAAACACTCTCCTCTGATCCAGGGATGCCAAAGCTGAAGCACTGGAATCCAGCCACAGACTGTTCTGGACCACAATGAATTGAAACAGGAGTGTCACACGGCTCATGACTACCCATTATTCTCATCAGGACTCGATAACAATCCAGATCTTTCAGAGCTTCCAAGAACACACAAAATTAGGAAAGCAGCAAGCAGGTATTTTTATGTTTGACAGTTTGTTCTGATCAATAATCAGGTGCTACCAAGCCCCACAGCAACTCCTTTGGCATCCTTCTCAGAGATTCCACCATGAAGCTCTGGGAATGTTTCTGAGATGTGCCATTGTGGAGTGCCTCTAGATCTGTGAATAACTATTCAAAGCCATTCTTTTGGCTTTGCCGTGACTTTTGGGTGCCTTTCAAGAAAAACAAAAGACTTTCTCTAAAGCAAAAATAAATCTGCTCTTTCACTACAAGTAACTGTACTTTGCAGGAAAGCGGAACAAAACTACAAAACAGAGACAGAAAAATCTGTGGTTTCGATACTTGCAAGATTTTAACTGTATTTGTAATGAAAACTAGATTTCTGAGGCTGACTTTGTCATGATTATCCCAGGAAAGCCTCAGGATTGTGCTTGATACTGAAGTAGGAAGCAGGTCTCTTCAGAGCGAGCTCCAGGCAAAGTAGGCCATTCCTTGGCACAGCAGCCAGCCAGGTGTCCCTAAGGCAGCCCACTCTGGCCATGCAAGAGCCACAAAAAGCCAGGCGTTCTACTGTGAGAAGAGGCCACAGGAGGCAGAAGACCCTGCCAGAAATGGCAGCTTCCTCGGCCATCTCCACAGCTCACCTCGAGTGCTCTGAGCCAGCTGCACCTTTCCCCCTTCCTGTAGCAGAGGCAACCTAAGCCCAGCCATGTCACATCCTCTCTTCCTCCTCGGGATGACAGCCTTGCACTATTCCCGGGGACAGAGGCTATACAACTAAAAGGACAAAGGAGAAGAATATTTAAGCCCTGTAGCCTCTGACCAGTTTCTGGCACGTGAGTGTCAGAAGCTGGCTGTAGTTTTCTCTCTGGCCAGGGTGCTCAAAGATTAGGTGCATGTTGAAGCAGAATTTCATTTTATCCTGGCTGGTGGCTGCCTAGAGTTAGAACTGAAGCAATTTGGTGAAACATCTTCACATCAATCATTAATGGGCTTCAGTCTCCAGGAGCAAAGCTGTTAACAGCTTTTGCATTTAAGACACTTGGACAGAAACAGTTACAATAGAAACATTTAAAACAGTTTTGAGAATGAAACCATCTATTCCATACAAGAAAATTCTCTTAGACACACTAAATAAAAAAATTTTTAAAGTACAACTCTTCCTATAAACATGCCTGTTCAGCCTACTAGTACAGCCAGAGAAATAAGCTCTTGCAGGAGAATAAATAGGTGTACAGCTTTAACTAGCCCCAGTACTTTGAAAGAAGGTAGCAACTTCCCTTTGGGCGGCTGTGAAAAGGCCTTGTCTCCCTGATTTACACAGGTATGGTGTGAATGGCTCAGAGGCTGAGGCCTGCTCAGCCAAACACCCATGTGTGCATGAAATTAGAATGTCAACATTTGATTCATGCTGCCAGGCTGTGACTGTGAAACAAATTATGTCAGTGGGTGGCAATTGCAATATTAGTCTAAGCAGATAACATTTAGCTAAAAGGAGGGGCTCAGTTCACATTCTTCTCCCTACCATTTTAATATGTCAACATCATTAGACTTAGAAGGCCTGGAATTTTGTCAGAATGGAAAAAAATACAGAGGCAAACAAAGATATTATAGGTTGAGAGAGAGTTTATGATAAAGCACAAGGCAGCACAATCCAAATAAAGGTTCAGCAATTTCGTGACTGTTCCTTACCACATACCTTCACTACACACAGTCCAGAGTCCTTAGATTTTGTCAAACCCACTCCTCTATTTTAAAAAATAGTGACTGAACACAGTGGAATGTAAGTGACAAACAGCATCATCTACACTATGTTAAAAACTGCCTCTTTTTGGAAGAAGTGCCATTTAATAATTTTTTTTATAAAGAAAACCTTGGGAATGTTTGGCTTGAGCTATCAAACTTTTAAACACATGAAAATAATGATCTAAATCTGGCTTCTCTTCAATTAAAAAGAAATACAAATTAGCTTTTTAGAAAAAAGAAAACCAAGTTTTTTTCACTTTTTCTAGCATTCTCAAGTGCATTTCCATGAAATTAACAGTTTTTGAGATGTCAAATCTATATTTTGTACCAAATTTGATTTTAGAAAAACCCCATATTTGAAACTAATATGGGATACTTAAGGGTGACTGGTTTTATTACAGAATTAATAAAGAAATACACAAAAACCCATACTGTAAAGATGGGAAAGATATCCTAAGAAACAATAACAGTTATTATTTCTGGATTTCTCGATTAATTCTCAGCAAGCCCCTATGTATCAGAAGACAATTTTACCACAGAATACATCATAGTTCTAGTTCCATTTTATTTTCTCACTTGTTTTAATTAGCAAAATGGCAAAACATCAATTTAAAGTTTTATTCCATAGCAAACAACCACGTTGTTAAAGTTAATGCTGTGAAAAATCCAACTTGTAATAGTGAAATGTTTATAGAAGCGGCCATTCATTTACTTGTAGAACTAGGCAACAGCTATCAGCTTCCTATTTTATGTTCAGAAAGACCGAGTTTTTAGGCAATTGTGCCAAAAAATAATTTATCAACTTTATCTTCCACTATATAAAAACTAGCTTTATCTGAAAGCCATTAAGACAGTAATGGCTTGTAGCCACCTCCTCTGCCCATCACCCCATGCTACATATTCCAGAGTAGTCACACACCTGTACGTGTGCCTTACATCCCAGTTTAGCGGGCTGAACCACACCAGGTTCAGTGCTGCTCTCACTGAAGGCAAAGAACTTCATCACTGGGTCAAATTCTCACTGCCTTCCTCACTTGAGAAATTTCATTGAAGTTAATGGGCCAAATTAATCACTGGCATAACTCCATTGACTTCACCAAGGATCAATTTGATTCAATAGGACTATTCTCTTCAGTAGACTAGGACTGGGTGCACAGACTTCAATGGGAGCAAGATGGGGAACATAATGAGAAATCCAGATCATTTATTCTTCAGACTTTGCAAAGATTGATTTAAATTGACTTCAGAAAACACACATTGTAGTAAGACATGTACATGTGTGTGGCCCAGCTTCCATTTCCCAAGATCAAAATTCTTAAGCTGTGTTGTCAGTGCAGCTAATATGTGGTACACCAGTGATTTCCAAAGTCCTGTTAAAGTTCTTATCATGCTTCTCCAGTAAACAGTCTTCTAAAAAAATGGTTATGTGAAGGGACTATAAAGATTCAGACTAAAATATTTTGCTACTTGGAAAAAACAGACAGAAAATGCAGATAGAACTATCTCCCTTAACATAATTAAACTTATTTTACTTTTTGTGACAGATGCTACAGTATGACCTTTACAAATAGCAACAAAAAAATGGAAAAAATTCACAGTAACAGACTGCATTTTCCTGCCACTTCACCTACTCCAGGGTATGCGGTTTTGGAATCTTTTCAAAGGCAAGGATTTTTTCATTCAAATCTTTCAGAATTGACCAAATTGGCAAAAAAAAGGTTCAAAATTGCTTATTCTTTTTCTCTATGATATAAACTATTAACTTATTCTATTGAGTTTCCAAAGCCCTCAGAAAAAAATAGCTGTTTGTATTAAAAGTTACATCTTTGTCAACAAATAAATAAAACAATTAAAATGTCTTTCTTCGGTTCAGCGCACCACACCTCCTCCACCCCCTCAGTAATTAATAAGGATATAATAAGCGCAACAAAACTGAAAAAAAACCAAACCCAACCCTGGGGAATTTAAAATAATTTTTGTCTCTTTGGACTACTTCATGGTGAGGAAAAATGTCTGGGGAGAACACTGTAGCTCATTTTAAAAGCTCAGCTATTCACTCTGTATAGTAAAATAAGTGTAAACCATCAAACTTCTCCAAAGGTAATTTGGTAACAGTGCTTACAAAGAGGAAAGCAGAAAAGACAGCACTAAGACTGCAGGAAAGATTCTTTCTTTATGGTATAGTGACAGCCTTGTAACTTCTCCATTATGATGGGAACCACAGCATAAAGATTGCATTATCATCTGTGGTTAACTGTCAAATGCATTTCAATGCTTTATTTGGGAGAGCTAAGTTAAAGACAAAACAATCCTCCTCTTCTTAATCTATCCATCTTTGAGAACGTAAATACAGCTCATACTTGTGTGTCAGAGTGTGGGGAGTTAACTGTATTCTTTCAGCTTCATGTAAATTCCTGGAGATCAGAGAGCTGAGTAAACAATATTTTGATGTAAACAGATTATCAACATGAGAGGAATGACCGTCTGGTCACCCGTGGGGGTTTATTCACTTAACACTTCCACCCCATAAAGACAATTGTGTGCAATCAATGCATATAGGGCCTTTCACTGGGTTGCTAAGTGATATGTAGTGTCAACAGAAAAATGTGTGATGTACAGAAGGGCTGCTGAACAGCCAAGAGAAAACAACACACATGGATGATATTTTAAACTTAATTCAGTGCGTTATGAAGATTGTGACAGGCACAGTGGCTGACCAGAAAGCACTTCAAAAATTTGACTTTATAAAGTTGGATCTCCCATGTGTGTAAAGAGTTTAATTTGGTAACAAGTGAATCACAGTGCAGAACAGTAGCTGGTTCAAATAGGAAAAGCCAACCCAGCAGGGAAGCACTGAATATTCATTCACTGGAAGGCACAGCAGTCATTTTACAATCCAGGCTTCAATATATGAGCAGATCGTTTGTCTAAGATTGTATATGCATTCTCTCATTTTCCTCATCTCTGGAAACTATTTTAGTAAAAGCCCAGAAGCTGTTTTCAACAGTTTCTTCAGAATTTCTAAAGAAAGGAAAGAAAGTTGAATGGCATCACATTGCCCCATACAACCATGAAAACCTGTTTTGTGGGACATTCTTGAAACCAACCCAGAAAGAAACCCTTAAGAGGTTTTGTATTTATTTACCCATTCTCTCCCCACCACCCACTTGATAGGTTTTATATTCAAATGCAAAATATATCTGCCTTTGTTCTAAGGATTCAATTTGATTTTGGTTTGATTTACAGAGCAAATCCTGAGAAATCCTATCTTTTGCCAAATTTTATTTTCTAATAGCTACACACAGCACACAGAAAACTTCCAATCCTCCAAGCTTTTCTAAATCGCTTGCAACGATAGTTCAGCTTATTGTCATGTTCAGAGGTTCCTGCAAGACCACAAAGCTTTGACCAAATACGTTGCTCACTGGATTGCTTATGCTGTTTTCTACAGAATACATTTCCCAAACTTGAAAAATGTTTTTCTTACAAGATGTTAGTGAACTCTGTGTTCCTCGGGCTGCTCCTGAAAATACATGGGCAACATCAGGTTCTGTGGTGACAAAAGTGATTTTTAAGTGTATTAACCATAACTCAGTCATACGTATCAAACAGGACTAGCTAAGCCTGTAAGTCCTTTAGCTTTCAAAAAAACTAATTTTTATTAATTTATAAAGTTTTATTTCTTCAAAGAGACATGTAGTTAACATATTTTAGAATTTTTCATGAGCATGAAAACATTTTATTGAGAGAACTTCTGAAATGCTGCCTAGGTTCAGCTTAATGAAGATTGAAGGTGACCAGATGGTGACCTATTCAGGAGACTCAACTTCCCAAATGCATTTGTAGACTTCAACCCAGGACCACAAAGCAATACCAAATTTAAATACACAGAAAGTTCCTCCAAAATGCAATGGCATATGTTGAGTTCACACAGAAATATTTAATGTGCTATTGCTAATAATTATATGGTTCCTATTTGGGTAATACCTATCAGGTAGGCACATGGCATATTTACTTTGTGAAAAGACAGAAATCAGAGATGGTCTCTGTCCTGAAGAGCTTGCAAGGTAGTTAGGCAAGCCAAGTGAGAAAAGGATGTAATGAGTAGAATCAGGACCTGACTCGGCATTCTTTAAAGAAAATATAGAGAAGTCCTTCAGCTGGAACATAGAAAAGTACTGACCAGAAAGGAATCAACCTGTTCAAGAAAAGAAGGATAATTTGTTTTGGGATCATTTCAGTCAATCATCTCCTAAACCAGTCAGGTTGCTGGATTTCTAAATTGAAAACAGAACAAGTCAAAAAAGAGAAGTTTGGAACTCTATCTTTGTAAATACATCTGGTAGTGACAGTTTTGAGGACGGCAAATTCCTTAAACAATCAGCTTGTAGCTGAATATGAATTAATAGGTTGGATCTGACTCTTAATAAAAGCAACTCATTGAACATTATTTCTTTTAACACTAATATGTAATTATTAACCTAAAAATAATCTAGTAATTTATCAATAATAATAATACTCAACCCCTGAGTCAGGAACTGAGTTTTATTTTCATCCTCAAAGAATTATCAGACTGCCTGGAAAATAAACGTGAAAAGATTTGTCTTCCACATAGGGAGCTTCCGTTCTGGTCAGAAAAGCTCTATAACAAAATCTAAAGTTAGAATATCTGCCTTATACACTGGAAAAAAATCCCCAACCAACCAATCCCTCTCTCCTCTCCTCCCATATGCCGTGTTATTTCTTTTAATGATAATTTTGAAGAAATAACAGGGGAAAAGAGGAAAAGGCACAACACATAGGTATAGCAAAGCTTTCATGTCATTCACAGCAATCACCTCACCCTAAGTGAACAGAGCACTACTCAAAAAAGTGAGGTAAATGGGACTGAGCACAGACTCTGCTGATGAGCTGCACACGGTCTATGGAAACATCTCACAGGCTGGCAGCAAAAGTAAATTCTTCTGAACAACTGGCAAATTCTTGTACTACCAGTCTGGATTTTGCTGGTTCCAGGTCCCTTGGGCTGTCTGACATGAAGGCAACATAGGATCCTAGATACTACCTCTTTATGTCAATTCTTCTGCAATAACATGTCATAAATCAGAGCTGCTGGAAGAGGTGGCTCTGGGTTACATCAGGGCCAGAATAATTTGTGAATAAATGAGCTATATCTTCAGTTCAGACAACGTTGGGATAAAATACTTTTCTTTGATTAACAATAGTACTCTGTGCAATATTACAAAAAAGCATCTTTCTGTGTTTACTTATCAGTGTGATACAAGCCTTGTTTGAGAAGACTGTGTCTAAGAGTTGCTTTTTAGTATTTAAGGAAACACACACAATCTACTTAATAACAGTTTAGAATGCATGGAGTTGCCAGCTCTGCTCCAGCTTCATTCCTGAATCCCCCAAAATTTTGACATTCTGCTTATCCTAGTTTTTATGTTTCCATCTTTCTAGATGCTGTGTTTGTTAGAGGGCAACTCAATCAACAGGAGGAAATTACTCATTCCTCACTAAACTCTGAAACATAGTGCAGAGAAGGCAGGTTAGTCACAGAGGAAGGCTCACATGGGTAAGACTCCTCTAACATGTTCTCTGAACTCCAAGGACAAAGGGATTTGTCTGTGAACAGTGAGAAAAGAGCATTATACTACGCCATGTGAAACCAAAAATTGTGTTTCTGGTGTTTTGCATTAAAGTTCCCAACATGCAATAAGCATTATTCAGTTAAAATATTTTTAACTGAATGTCATTTTTTAAAATGTCATTTTTTAAAAACCACATCAGAACATACTCAACTATTATTTTCCTCTGCTGTATTTTTCCTGTTTTGTTACTTTACAGGAAGATGAAACAGAGAGAAAATCAAAACAGGAAAGAGTCTGAAATGAGCTTTTTTTAAAAAAAATCCCCAACTTTTGGAAAAAATGGACACCAGGGGAATTTAATTTGCTAAAATTATTCCTGTTTTCCATCAGTTTTAATCACTGTCCAAATGCTGTATCTGCTTTTAAATTTCACAAAAGCAAACTTGGTTAATTCTAGCAGTACATGAGCCAATGTGTTTAATGGTAGACTCAGCTGCTCTTGGAGAAGTTATGTTCAACTGTTATATATTTTTTAAGTTTGAAAAGAAGCAGATGACCCTGACAGCAACCCTTACATACACCAGCTATCAGTTTAATCTGCCTTTTCTTTAGCTGAAAAGTGAGCTCCCAAAAGCATGTTTAATTTTATGTTATATAACAAACTAAGGACTTGAGTCTGCCTTTATCAGCTGATGTTTTGCTTTTGGCAAAACCAAAACTAAAATGGGTCCAAAGTTACAAATGTATTTGGTCTTTTATTTCTTGAGTCAGCAAATTGCTATTTTGAACACCTAAGTGTAGGTAATTGCATAGTCAAGTATCAATCCATACAGGCTTTAAGTGTGAGATTGCACTGTGTTATTCAAGTTAATCTCAGAACACTAACTGTAGTCTGAACTGCCCCCCATCAGCGCATGAGAAAAGAACGAGGAAATATTCCTATACAGGAGTCTCTAGAGGCTCATTCCAATCAGCTGTTCTTTATAACATAGAACATCTCTGATACAGCCTCAGGATCCCCAAGATTCAAAGAGCAAAAGTTGGGAGTCTCAAAGGGCTTGTTCACCTGGAAAGGTCTGTCAAGAAAGGCCGGCTGCTGCTGCGGCTGTCGCTGCAGCTCTGCCCCTGCATTGGTGTGTACACAAGGTCTCACCAGCACCTGGACAACTGCTCTTTTCACTTTGTTTTTTAAGCAAACTTGGACAAGGCAGCAGACTGCTTGCAGAGTGAAAATGGTTCTCAGCAACACTGCAGCCAGGGAGTTGTGGTTTAGGAGGCAAGATTCAACCTTGTAACTCCTCTGCCCATTCCCTCTCCATCCTCTTAACATACAAACCCAAAGGCTTACTTGCAGCTGTAAGGAGCATTTCCCCAGCCCACACAGAGGGATGTGAACTTTGGCACCCTAGTTGCTTGGAGGAAATTTCCTAGGAAGAGAATGGGGGTTTTGATCTATTTCCTTTTAACAAGAATTCAGCAATAAAATGCTCATTTTACCTTAAGGCACTGATGCAATTAAATTCAGACTAGCTAAAATACCAGGCCAAAATCAGCAATCCTGCTAAACAATAGATGAGACTTAAGCTTGACATATATTAACAAGTAGCTTGAAAAGCTGTAGTAGAAATCTTGGACACTCTTAACTGTTGTTAGGACTGATTGCAGCTGGTTAATATTGAAAACTAAGCAGTAAGGGCTTAAGCGGAGGTGTCTCGAGGGAACACTTGGCAAGAACTAGATTACCAGTGTTGGGGAAATCTACCCTCAAAACATTCTCAAACCCCCTGTCATCAGAAACAAAGGAAATGTTTGCTACAAATTTCTGAGTCTATGGACATATGAAATGACTGTACAAGTGTGTTTCAACAATACTGAAAAGCTTTTCCATATAAAGAAGCCAATTTACTGTTATGGTTACGCTTAAGTCAATTAAAATGTTTTATTTGCAAGGATTTGAATCTCTTACCTTCATTAACATTTAGCAGTAAATGGGAGAAAAAAAGTAAATAAAATATTATCTGGCTTTTTAAAGGTCATTCCAGCTTGATCATTATAAAAAGCTACCTAAGAACACGGAATATGCCCCTTTGTGTGGATTTAATACAACTAGCCAGTGCAGAACAGTATCAGGAGATAACAGCGAACAAGTCAGTGGCTCTAGAGTCCCTAATGCTGGTGTTTAATACATGCTTAATTACAGCCACCCTTTGTTCATCTGACTTGCAATAATTTTCTTTTTTTCTTTAAATCTCCCATCATAAATCACCCTCATCACAGAGCATTTAACTGATGCACCTATTCTTAGCACCTGCTTTTAAACAACCCTAGGCTAGCAATCCAAACTGATGAAATTACATACCTAATACTTTGCATGCCTTTACCTAAGGAATAGTCAGCCAGGTCCTGGAATCTGGGTCCTACCTAGGCTGGAGGGTGCTTTGGAGGACAACTCCTCCATTGTAATTATGCAGTTATTGCAGTGTCTTACTTCAAGAGCTTTCATATTTCTGTTTATTAAAAAGAATAAATTCAAAATTCATTGTCACAAGCTTTTTTAAAAATGGAGATTTTTATTATTTGTAAATAGATGTAAAACTAATGATGCAGGAAGACCCTGGGTTTTTAATATGTAAAAAAATTAGACTAGAAAAATAAGAAATATTTGTGCTCCTGTGGGAAAGCATTTATTCAAACACACAGTTTACATTAAGCTTGCTTCTTTCCCTTTCCATTTTACTACATCCCTGACTGCTGATACTAAAAGGAAAATGGAAATTCCCCACAAACCAGACTTATCATAGCTAAATGCCACTCAGTAGAATATACGAAGTTATTTTCCATCATATCATTGTCCTTGGAAAACAAGTTATCTTCAATGCAAAACTACAAATAAAAGCCCACAACAAATCAGTTCTTGTCTAACACAAGGGTTCAAATGCAACGTAGCTAGCAAGTTCAAATGCTGCAATTAGCCATTCTGAGAGTACACTGAAAACTAATCCCCCTACCCCCAAGGTCACAGAAAAGTAGAACCTTAAGAACCTTAAAACTACAGCATCTGAGAGACTTCCATGACGAGTTGAAATAATCAGTCAAGAATCCTACAAGCAACTGAACATCCCAAATCATATCACAGGAATCAAGGAATGCAAGTTGCAATGAAATCCCCAGAGATCCAAGGAAGGGGCAGACTAACTGAATTTACACAATGGGTGTATACTAAAGTTTTAATGAATATTTAGCTAAGAATTTGCTCTGCCTAAATTAAATTTTCATAACCACAAAATTTTGAATAGGATGTCCTTTATTTTCAAGAAAACTAAACGTCCCAGTAAATGTTAAATGCTTTAGGTTTTTGCAGTAGATATTTCATATGCTTTTATTGGGCAGATGTATATTGTTCATCTGTAAGAATAGCTATGTAATGCTATAATAATGAATATATTAGAAGACTATTTGAATATTTTTTTCTTTGTTTATTTCTTCCTCTTTTCTTCACACAAGTGTTACAGTCTCTCTGTATTTTACAAGGGAAAGAAAACAGTGACGTTCAGGAACTACATGCCATCACATATTCCTTCAAATTCACCTTCCTGTGTTCTCTTCCACCAGAATATGCATCTGGGTCATTAACACTTTGATTTATATATTTGTATCATAATATAGATTATCTATCTATGAATAGTTATATGTTGATAACAATGCATTTCAATGCCTTCTGTGTAAAATCCACAGTGTCATACCATACGCTAGAAAAATCTGGCAATAGTTTTAACTGAACATTGATTTTTTAAAAATATTATTAAAAAAATAAAATACTGAATTTAATTCAGTAGCCCAGTAACATTTCCTAAAGTTATGTCAAGCTTGGAAAATAGTATGCTTAGAGAAAAATCTTTAAAAATAAAACTCAGGGTTTAATTTCAATATTTTCTTAACATAAAAGGACTTTTTTTTTTTTTCTCAGCATGGAGCCTTTTGTTTCCTTTCCTTTATAGTGAAAATTTTAATTTCAATTTTTTCACAATTGTGTTCTAGAAGATTTAAAAATAAATCAAGGAATTTGCAAAACAAATTATTGGTTTTATTCAAAATATTTAGTATTTTAGTAAGGTGGCCAGCAAATATTAACAACTTGGTCTTTACAGCATCCTTGTGAGGATGAGGGTAGTTAAATGCTTGCTCTTGCCTTCAGAGAGTTGTGGTTGTGAGAAGCCAGTAATTCAGGAAGCAGGATTAAGAGACATAGGATTAAGAATAATAACTGAATACCAGTAATCAGGATTTGAAGCCTTCTAATTAAAACTTTCCTCTATCTGAACTAGTGGACAGTATATATTGCATTATTAAAATAAATAAATCTACATAGTGTCATATATACAGGAAAATATTTAACATAATATAATTAAATTTTATCATGTTATTCTAAGCAAGTTCATCAGTGACCAAAGCTGTGACAGTGTCAGAACAACTTTGTGAATGCACAACAAAGCCTGAGTGACCACATGCAAAATGGGTCAGCGTGAGCACTCCCTCAGGGCCCGGACAGAGAGCAGCTCCTGCGGGTGGGAGATGGGCACCTCGTCCTGGTTTGAGGGAGCGGTGGGGGTTTTTGGCAGCTGTCAGAAGCTTCTCGAAGCTCCCCTGGCTCAGGTCAGACCCACCTCTGCACCAAGGCCGGCCGACAGGCTGTGCCTCTGCAATAACGTATTTAAGAAGGAGAACCTGGGAGGAGCGGTGGGAGCTGTGGGGAGCAGCTGGGAGGAGAAGGTCTGTGAACACCGAGGTCAGGGTAAGGATGGAGGAGAAGGGGGGAGCTGCGCCGGGGCAGAGACTCCCCTGTAGCCCGTGGTGAGAGGGCAGCGCCGGCCCCTCTGTCCCCCCGTCACCGGAGGAGCAGATACCGATTTGCGGGCCGGGGGGCCCCACGCCGGGGCAGGCGGCGGTGCCCGAAGAAGGCCGGGGGCCCTGTGGGAAGAAGCCCCGCTGCTGTAGCTCGGCACTGGGAGGGTCCCAACACGCGGGGGTGACCCCACACACCCGCGGGAGCGACTCCTGTCAGAGCTGGTTTGTGGAGGACTCTGCTGTGAGAGGGGCTGCGCTGGCACAGGGAGGAATGGCAGGAGTTTCCTCTCCCCGAGGTGGCAGAAGCGTCAGGACTGAGCGCACCCCCCACTCCCTGCCCCTGCGGGGGAGGAGGTAGAGATATCGGGAGCAAAGCGGGGCCTGGGAAGGAGGGAGGGTGGGGGAAGGTGTTTTCCAGATGTGGGATCATTTCTCAAGGTCCCACTCTGTCTGTTGCTGTTAGTGTCTGTATTAAATTTATGTTCTTTTTTCCTTCCCCTAATGAGTCTGGGTTTTGCCTGCCTTAAAGGATGAGATCATCCCTCCCTGTCCTTATCTCAATTTTCTGGGCCCTCAGCACCAGGGGGAAGGGGGGAATGAGCAGCTCCATGGTGCTTAATTCCCCTCTGGGCAAAACCCACAACACACCAACCAAAAATGCCGATCAATGTGCAGAAGAGCTGTGACCAAGCACCAGACTAGGTGCAGAGAATTTGGCTCAACATAATTAGATTGCTTTAATACAGCAAGAGCTGACCTGAACGTTTCAGTCAAGTTGAAGGTCACTTGTTAGAAGCAAGTAATAACGGATTCAGAAGTAATACAAAATAATACTGCTGAAGAGAAAAAATAAAATAGGTTCTTAGTTATCACGACTGAGATAAAGATTCATCTAGTTCTACGAGTGCCACCACCACCGCACACACTGAAATGAAATGTGACTTTGAGGACAAATGAGGCAGGAAAGCTCTCGGCTAGTTCCAAAGAAAGCTATTCTAAAACTGTATTTCACAAGCAGCTGGATAGAAAATGTTTATCCAAGAGTACTGTAAGAACTGCTTTGGGCAAGGTTGACCATTACCTTAAGCCCGCCTTCTTGGCAAGGTGGGGACCACAACTAAATTTTTTTTGTCTTTCTGCTGCTACTTATGGAATGTAAAACATACAGGAAATCTGGAGGTGAGGTTTTAATTGCTGATTTAGGAATAGCAAGTAATTAACTTACATTCTCTTCAGAATGTAGATTTCTGTATGACCTGGTAACCAAGCAACAGGAAAAATAACAATGTGAAAGTGTGATAATCAAGCCCTTCTTTTTTTGATACAGAATTTATATTTTCAGGCTAATCATTTATTTCTTATTCCATGCATAAATTTATTTCTGTCTTATACTGGACAGGCCTGGACCAAAGAAGGAAATGCAGTTAACGTTAAATGAATGAAATAATTGGGAACAGCGTTATACCATGTCTTAATGGGCCTGCTGTTCAGGATTCACCAACAAAATCTTGCACATGCACTGGACACAGGTAGGAGAATCACTGTTCCTGCTGCTCTGCTTTGCCAGTGGTGGCTTACACTCACAGAGGGAAAAACACTTGGAGCTACATTGCTCCTCCTCTAACCCAGATAACCACGACCAAGTGCTGACAAATTCTGAATTCAAATCATACACACTAATAGAGACTTAAGGGACAAGTATGTACAACAATATTTTTCAAGCTATTAAGCTATTAAGACTCGTGGTCTAGTCTATTATGCCTGCGTATGTCCTTCCCTTGCATGGGCATTCAGCCTATGCACAATCACCCTATCCTTTACACAGAGAGGTTTGTTTAGGTTGGCTCAGAAAGTGACTCTTTGAAAGCCACATCCAGAATTCTGAGTACCACTGAAAGACCAGTGAAGAAAGACCATTTTGGCACAGAAACATCTGCTAACACATTTCATACTGAGTGTGGGAAGGTTTGCACAGCCCTTAGGAAGTGTTTTCTACTCTTTAATTTGAGGAGCTCTTTCTCAAGAGCTTTCCTATTAAAGGAACCAATTCCCAGCTTTCATGTGCTATGTCTTTAACAAGATGGGCCTAATCAAGTCTTCAAACATAAGAAAGATCAAAGACTATCTGTAATAAACCAAACGATATGTGTCTGGCATGTATTGACAAGGCTATATGGCTTTGGCTGTTCAGTTTCATTATTACTAACATTTATCATACAAAAATCTGGATGGCATACTAGAAGTTCCCCAAATTTCTAGCAAAAATATTGTCAAACAGTAATAACGCTTGACTTGACCTCAGTTTTACCTTCTTAATACCTGCAGTGATCTGCAAGCTCAAACAACAGCAGCACTTAGAAAAAAATTAAGCCTGTCATTAGCACACAGTAAATTTGAAGAACAATACTTTTAGGGTAAAAACTTTTAACTGTTCATCGACACTAACACAACATGGAAGGGCTATACAGCTCCCTTGATGAACCCTTTCAAGTGCCTTCTGAACATCAGTTAAGCCTGCCTCCCTCCCCTTGAGGTATGTTGTAGTTACTGGGGCCATTTTCTAGATAGGTCTGTCTAGGGTTTGAACTTAATTGAGCAGAATATTAGCGCAGAGATCTGATTCTCCTCTGTTCTAAGTAATCAACAATGCTGCTTCCCAATTAAAGTGCCTGCACAATCTCTTGCATTGCCTGGCACATACAGTCTCAATAATTTTATTCTTTTCTTCCTGTAATTGCCCTGTCCGTGCTTGTGCAATAGTTCTGTGGACTTGCAGCACATAGAGTAGAAGCACTGGTCATCGATTTTGCTTAACTTTTAAATAATGGCTGTAACAGATCAGATAAAAACCAATATCCTTAATCAAATTGATGATCAATAGAATTCATGTTTATTTACTGTAAACAAGACTGTCCCTTCAAAGGTAGAGAGGAAATAAGTCACAAAAATGAAACCTATATATCTATATAAATAATCACTTGCAAAACCATTTACAAAATTTGAGTCTCAATTTGGTTCAATTGCATTTTATTTTTAAGGTCATCCTAGAAGACCTAGGTTATTTCCAGAAGTCTTTCACTGAAAATGTCACCACTTTTCCCACTAAAATAATGCAAGCCAAGACCTACTACATTTGTATGAGTAATGACATTAACAGGACAACCTGCTGTGTGAATGTAGGCCTTCCTTTGAAAACAGGAGGAACATGGGAAAAAATAAAACCATTTACACCCACAGCACACTCTCCTTCATATTACAAGAAGATAAAATGTTGAGAGCCATGCAGACCTGAAAGGTGATTCTGCTTGATTCCCCTAGATGACCACAGCAGTTGCATTTCCGTTACCTGTTATTCAGCAATGGTTTCCACCCTCATATCTCACACTGAAGAGAGACTCTAAAAACAAAAGTCTTGTTGACTCAGAATTATGAATCACATTTTAGTATGCATCAAATACCTTATCTGTGATCTGTATTTTGTATACCATGGATTATAATATTAGTGTCAGACGAATAAGAAAATGCATTCAAGAAAAAAATAATAGCAAATGATTCCACAGGTCCAGCATTTAAGGATCTTTTGAACCCTTGCTGAAGGAAACAAACATTTCAGTTTGAGGTACTGGTACCTTTGCAATTCAGTTGTGTCACCCTTTTCTAATTGTTCTAATGACAACAGTCTCCTACCCTATGCTGTTTCTGAATAGTATGCCTTTTCTTAGATAAAATAACAAGGTTACCACTTCATCCCACATACTGTACAATTGCATAACCATTTGTTAGGTCCTGCCTTAAAGCCAGTTCAACCTTTTTCTATGATCTCTCTTCAGAAGTGTCAAAGTTCTAGCAATCTAACTTTTTGCAGTTTCTTTTAACAGTATTCTGTCTTATGGCAAACTAGCTGTCCACAGGTTGTAAAGAGCCTTTGTTCCTCAAATATACTGCATCTGCCCTGCTAATTACCCATCAAAATCTGTATGGATTGGACAGAAACCAAACTGTCAAAGAGAATTGATCTAAACTCTTGTTTTCCAATTTCTTGCTGTGTCATACATCAAGACATACCGTATTCTGGGACATCACAAAACATTGGCACACAGGAGCAATCCAATGCAACGCCTCAGAAAGAATCAGAAAGCTTTTTATGCTGGATAGCCATTTATTATCTAGTGAGTGAGAATAACTGAATAGGAATTTACTGGAACAGATATACACAGTGTTTTCACAGATGTCCTGGTATGTCTGTATTGGTAATTATTCCATTACTTGTTTATTTGCTTTGCCTTTTACCCGCAGTTCCTTTTCAATTCTCAGTAAGGAAAGTTGTCCAGAAAAGACTCAGCCATTTCTTTATACTTATTAACAACATCTCATAGAGATGACAGCCACAAGTGGAGTCTAGTGGCCCTCAGTCTAGTGCAGTGACCATCTCTAGTGAGCTTACAGTCTATAAAAAGCCAACAGAATTGGGAAGGAAAAATGGAATAGTAATGGAATAGTGTCATGGATGAACTAAATGTAATTTCCAGCCATATTTTTTGCCACTTGTTTAGTAACAGATGACAAGAGAATCCTGCCAGCACTGTGGATTCAAGGAAGAGAGCGAACAGAGCAAGCCTGTGTTACGAGGCATCTGAAAATTCTCATACAAAATCTTTAGCACTTTCCAAGCAGGATTTCAGCATGCCTGCTCTTTAGAAAAATCACTTTGTGTTACCCTACAGAAAAGTGTATCTAAATATATTTAACAAACAATGTAGAACCACAACTGCCCTGGGAAGCTCAGATCATGAGGGACAGTGATACAGCAAGTATGAAATTCAATTGCTAAAAGGGCAGGGGTCTTTAATGAAGAAGTCAGGAGTCAAGATTTTTTTTTTTTTTTTTTAAAAGGTGGTGAAAGAGTAACTACACGTCTAAATGGGACTTTCAAAAATGACTGTATACCTGGAAACTTTTGAAATCGAGACATTATCTTCCTTATTGTATAGCCAGTTGGGCTTCATATTATCTGTCCCCCTCCCTGGCTCACTCAAGAGCTTTCCCTGTTATAAATCACAGAGGATGAGGTCTCCCTAAATAAGTTGGCTAATGGAACAGAGAGGAGCACGAGGCAGCTATGCTAACAAATCCCATGGGCATCATGATGATGCTTCTGGTTTCCTGACTCCCTCCACCAGAAGACCAACATTTTCAAAAGAAAACAAATGGGTTTTTTGCTGGAGAAGCTTCACTATGACATCCAAATACACATTATAAACTACTTTAAGCGTCCCTCACTATAAAAAAATCCATCAGCTTTCCACTCCAAATGCAAACTCACGTTTTGCTTGAGTCCACTAAAGCAAAAGAGTATCAAAGATAGCCATTAGTTTTGAACATAAACCTATTGATTGTGTAATGTCTCACTACCCAGCTTAGAGTTTTATTGAGGAGCAGATCAGGCCTCCTCCCTCCCTAAAGCAGGTAATCTTCAGAATCTGACCCATTCATGCATAGCTTAGATATGTATTCACTCATTCTCTGCATCATTTTACTCTTTACTCTCACATCCTGAGAAGGCCTGAAATAGGCATTTGGCATTTCAAAATGCTTTTCTTTTTAAGAAGAAACAGCAGCAAATTAAACAAATATTATTTCAAGTAAATAAAGAACCTAATTTTCTTTGTCTTCAGAATATTAACAATCATCCAGACTCAAGATTTATTTTAAAAGTGTTGATGAGAATTTACTATAGCTCTGTAACTTGCTCCTCTTGTTGGAAGAGTTTACACAAACAATTTCAAAGCTTGACTGGAGAATCAGCCAGCATATCATTCTGGCCAATTATTTGCCATGCTAGAAATGCATCAGGATAATGACACAGTGAAGGATTGTAAGGCAATATTGTTTCCCCAGAAGCCTTTGTCTAACAAGGTAATTTATGACCTGTTCTGGAATCTAGTCTTTACTAAACCATAAATTCACACTTGTACTCGACTTCAAAGGGACCATTATCAGTAAAGGTGGCAGAAGGCATCAGACTGCTGCAAGCTAGATAAACAGATAAGTGAGACTTTCATGGTTTTCTCTTCTAGGCCTGCTAAGAGGACAAAGGCACCTAAAGGTGCAGCTGGTCCTCAGCATTTGGCCCTGTTATTTGCAAAGTTCACCACTGAATGTGCTACTTCCCTTTTACAAGGTGAGGAAAGCCTTACTCACTGAAGTGCAAAAACTCACAGCACTAGCAGAGCTTTGAAAGCTCTCTCAATAGCCTATTAATGCTTACCTAGAAGTTGATGCTTTTCTATGAACACAATGACATGTAATGCAAAAGCCAAGAAGAAACAACAAAAAAACCCCAGAGAGTCACTGCTTTGCATCTTGAAGAAAAATAAAAGAGAGTCCTGCTGAGCAGCCAGCTTTAGCTGATGTGCATGTCCACAACTGGAAAGTTTCTTGGGGTTCTTGCAGTGTTGCTCTTTCTGTAGCCCTGGATAAGCAGTACATGTATTTGCATCGGTGCTGCTAAATGCGGCTAAACCCCTTCCCTGAAGGTGGGAGATCAGGGGCCTCTGGGGGGAGTGCTGCATGCACAAAAATAGGCCAGATTTATACTCACTGCCTTTCGAACAAAAGCCTACCAATTTTGAGACAGTCATTCTTGTCACACTGGAAATTCACAGCCCCATACATTTGAAAACAATACTCGAATAATCCCATTTTACTGGAGCAACAAAAGGGTGGTAGGGAAAGCAGGCAGCTGTCCCAGGTGATTAACTGTTCTGGATACCACCAATCTGCCTGATTAGCCACCCAGACAGCATGGGCTAGGTCAGTAGCTGTTGACAGAGAGCAGTGCCTTAGAAGTGCTCCCTTGCTGACAGTTAAAACTCCCACCTACCCTTCTATCTCTTCTGGAGAGATTAATTAGTTAATGTTTGCACAGTGTTATGAAGATCTAAAGAGCTGAGTGTGATCATGGGTGCTGACCAGAATTACTTCTAATTACTGTTTTAGAAGTGAACATGGCATTGCTCTGGACAGGTGTGAGGATACAGAAATGAATGCCTTCTTTCTGGCCCAACTAACAGTGTTAGTGCTCTCCAGAGGAACAGAGACTTAGCACAGAAGTTAGACAGTGCAGGCTGCAGAGGAGATGAAGTACAGCATAAAGGGAGGGATTCAACTTTGAATGATGCCAACCCACAGAACCTAAACTACTCCAAGCCAGGCAGAGAACTGCAGATACCCTCCTGCTGTGGGCCATTAATCTACTAATTGTGTTTTTCATTCCAGATTCATGCAGAATTGTCTTCCCACTGAAATTCAGTCTTCTCTGGGATGAGGCTGTCAGAGTTGTGCTTGTTTAAGTTCTCTGCACTAAGAGAAATTTAGGCCACCAGATCTGTATCCCTGGCAGACAAAAATGCCTAGCAAAATTATTATATGTGAGAAGATTATTGATGGATCCTGACTGAAGGGCTGGATGACAGGTTCAGTACAAGCAGCATTTGCTAAACTCCATGTTCTGGAAACTACTGTCCATACTATAACATTGTCTTTTTAGTTGAAGTTATTAAGACATCAGTGGCAAAATTAGCTGGTGTCCTTTAGACATTTCTTTGGCCTGGGTAGTTGAAGGAGCTTGCGCTGTCTTCATTCATGGACAAACTTTCTTCCTGGCACCGGATGCACAGTGGAGACAATGTCCAAGTAACTTTGAGGCCAATGAAAGTTTTGCTAGGAACTTGATAATGCACATTTAAATCTTTTGCTAATTTCTGCAGCCACTTCTGACACACTGAAGAAAAAGTACTACTATTACTTGAAGCTCCAGTAAGGATTGCCTGTGTTTGACTGATAGCACTCCACCCTACCAGAAAAGATTCTGGACTTCATGGAGAGGCACCTTGCCAGCTCCTGGGGAACTCCTGCTTGCCATGGTGACATTGTTCCCCAAGATAAGAAGCTGTCTTTTAAGGGGTCAAAGTTTGCTGCAAAAGCATGATGGATCTAATGTTTTGGTAATTGCTGCTGAACAAAAAGAGTATTTGAAAAATGTGCACATTCTGCAAGTTGGCAGGACCTGATACTTTAATCACAGCTCATCACCAGCTAGCTGTGTCTACAGCAACTCTCTCTCAGAACTCGGTCACAAATTTCCCACTTCACAGTTTATAAGCACAACTGCTTTTTCGTTAAGTGACCCCAAACCCCTCTGTCGTTAGAGAAAATGCAAAGTGGTGGGAAGTTGCAAATGATGTTAAGTACAAGTATTCCAGTAAAATGACTAATTCCCTGCATCACAAATAATGGTTAACTTCAGTTTCCTGCCATGACTTCTACCTGTCCTTAAAATACACACCATTCAGAAGGAAATTGTTGCTGTTCTCAGCAGTATCCAAGAAATTCTAATACTTGCTCAACAGCCAGTCTGACCAAGACATAGTGACTTGGTCCCTTAATATTTAAATAATAGCAAGACTCCTCAATTCATTAATCTAGGAACTGTTTGTTATTTAACTGCAGAACAAAAAAAAAAGAATCCAAACTAAACCAAACCTAGACCAGGAACACAGCCACATCCTCAGGATAAGAAACATTTTCTGTCCCATCTCACTGTATGCCTCACACTGCCCTTTCTTGAAAGGCTAAATCCCCACCTGGGCCAACACTGATGCAGGAGGACACCCCAATACTTGAAGCAAAGGAATGCTCATAGGTAAGTGTGACAGCAGCCCTCACTCTGCTTCGGCGCTCCCACCAGAACACCACTCTTCCTTTTTTCTTTGCTTTCTCTACGCCAGAACACTAAGTGGCAGAATAATCTTTGCTACTGCTAAGGCTGAGTGATTAACTACCTTGTTATGTACTCTCAGTTTCAACTGCAGAACGCAGACAGTAGTGTCACAAAAATTAGGTTACCAGGTAACTATTTCTAGCATAAATGGATTAGTCCCAAGATAATACACATATATATATACGTACACTTATATACATATATATGCACACCTGTGCTGATTAGTGAATTCCCTTAAATCAGTTCTATCCTGTCAGCTTTCAATTTTGTATTTTACATCCTCCAAGTCTAAAAATGCTTACTATTATTTGCATTTTCCTTTTTAACATTGATATGAATACTGAATATTAAAACAGGTCAAAACAACAGAAGAATTGCATTTTTTCCCGAAAATATTAAAATTAGGACATCAAGTAGTTGGTTGATAAAAAGAAAAGAAAGGAAATGTAATTTTAAACAATCATTAACATTTATGATTTTCCTTCATTTCAATAAAGGCCTGAAATATACAGTTTGTACTCCCAAAGAGATGGCTTCTCAATGCAAAGATCATATCTTGCTATCTGATTTGGAAAAAAAACCCATAAGAATCCAAAACTTTATTATTTATCATTAATTTATTAAATTATTAAAGAATTTTTTTTCCCTAGCTGGTACTGCAGTTTGGACTTCTTTAAAATACATTTTAGCCTATAATTCAAGTAAATTATTTGTCTCAGTTTAATACTAAAGTATGGAATGGATATTTCTGTATCTTATCCTGTTGACTCATTTACAAACATCATGTCCACTTCAGAAGAGGACAGAAGCTTTCATTATCTGCCATGAAATGCTAAACCCAATACTTCGATTGTTTCAACAATAAAAACTCCGACCTATCTCACTGGGAATAAAATTGAAGCAAAATCTTGTGCTGTAAGTTTTCTGTCTGCCATAGTCTGCTACCACCCCTTGTCACAGATGATCAGATGGCAACATTTTGTAGTTTAAAGGCTGAGTTTTTATGTGTACATTGTTCTAAATGCCTTCTATGGTCCCCTCTTCTCCCCTGCTTACCCCACTCCCCAGATGACTTGTGAATGCTATGTCTTGCTCCACAGGTTCAGCCCATTGCCCACATTCTATTACATTACTTGTTTTTCCAAGGTTGTTTCTTCCTTTTGTATGATTCAGAGTCTGGCCTAGAATTTCATATATAAGTTTAAATCAGAGTCACTGTGTCTATAGCCTTCTAACTGAAAGGTCTGGAAATTATTTCCAGGTAAGGGTAAAAATGTAAAAAAAAAAAAAAAAAAGTTGAAATACAGATTAAAAGTATTAAAAGCAACATATCCATAAAAATGAAAAAATAACAAACCATTTCATGGAACACTCCGAATCAAACTGTTATGTTTACAGTCACTTCACAGGCTTTAAAGCTCCCACCAGCCCAAAGAGGTCAGTTTCAGCTGTAGTACCAGCTGGGAGACTGGAGGAACAGCGATCAGGTGGCAAGCCCTGAGCTACAAAGCAGAACTATGTCAGAGGAAAAATGAGTCTGCCAACGAGCTTGACTTCTACAGTCCTGCACAAGCCACTGGAGCACATGTCCTGTCTTGCCTCCTAAAATTTCCTACTGAGAAAATGGGAGCTGTGCTAATTTTGTAATATTTCTGCCCAATTTTCTTTGGAATATTGGATATATTTACAGATTTTTAAATGCTGAAGCTAGGAGGAACTTCTGCCAAGCTCCTACATAACAAAGGCCAGAGCACCCCATCTATCAGCCTTTGTAAGATGCAAAATTAGCAAAGATTTCACCTAACTATGTCACCATCTCCAGCCACTGAACATCCGTCCTACTCATCATCCCAAATTGTGATGGTTTTGTGCCTTTTATAAAGCTAAATTTTTCCATGTAACACCACTTCTTCAGTTCCATGGGTAAAAATGAATTAAAGTGAGAACTGCATCCTGTCCTCTCAATCTCTAAAGTCTTTAGGGAAAGGGAAGCAGCAGTGTTAACACTAATAAAATGAATGAGCCCTGAAAATAATCGAAGTGTGACATAAAAATCATACATTCTGTCAATTTACTGTTTGCTATTTGCCAATGGCCCAAGCTTACAATATAAATATAACTGATTTTTACTAGGCTTGCAACTTTAAAATGAAACTCTTGGCCCAAGATATCTATTTTCAGTGGTGTTGCTGAGGAAAGGTGGGTAGGTTCACTCATACACAGAGGAAAGACACTGTGCTCCCAGCTTAATGCCATCAAATGTTTTCTAGAAGGTTTTACACACACACACACTGCCACAGTATTTTTGGGAAAAAAATATAAAAATCATACTAATAGACGTTAATCCTTCCTAACCAGTATTTAGATATTAGGATGACATCCAGTTCCTGTATTTCTCAGTGAGGCAAAACTTCTTTCACAGAAGGCTTGTAAGCAACATATCAGCCATTAACTGACAGCTCTCAGGAACTTACAAATGCCAGGTCAGGTTGAACTCTACTTGCCCACGCAACAGGCCAATCTCAGCTGCTTTAAAGCAAGGAGCAAGAAATCTCACAATGAGGAGATAAGGGATAATCTATCCCTGCCTTTGAGGTCTCATCCCAACAGCTCTCTGACACCCACACTGCTATTGGGAAGCACTTTGGCTAAACCCAGCGTATTTAAGGTCATGCAAGCTGACACACATTGCCAGACCATTCAGTCCAAGTGATCTGGTAGCAAGAGGACAGACTCCAGCATGCACGGTTTGCTCCCTTCTGCTGCAACTCACTAATCCTTGCCTTTGAAAACTCTCCATGAATGCTCAGCCCCATGAGCAGAAAGACTCCAAACAAGCCAGTACAGCCTCTTGCCTTCTTATGCCCTTGAATATCACTGGTCTCACAGCAAAAAATTTATTATTTCATTAACCAATGAAATGTTTTGCTTTTAGTAATACAACTGGTATGAGCCTTTTCTAAGAGATTAAAACTTTAAACATGCCAGCAACTCCCAGGAAAGTTCAATGACAATTGAATTTGTGTGTCCTATCACAATCTTTTGCTTTTCTTATAGAGTCATTAGTTAACCCGACATTTTCTTTTGCTGTTCAGTATACAGTTGGCTTTTTTAACTGATAACAGGTTCTTACTTTTACCTACACAAACCAAAATGCATCTAGTACTATGCAGCAGTTTGCATCAAAAAGATTACCATTAAAACTGATTCCATGACAGACAGTACCAGAGAAGTGAAGGTAGAAAGCCTGTTAAATGCTTTCAAGTGGTGGACTTCTAAGCATATAAATAAAAAAACCCCAAAAAACAAACTTAAAAACTCCCAAACTGCAAGTTCTAAATGCAAACAACCAGCATTCAAACGGCATTAGCAAGGAAAAACACCAACCCTGAGCAGCACTGTTCTCCTGAAAGGAGTAGAGAAGTTAAGTCGGTTTTTCATGGTTAAAGAGAAAGAAGTTAGGCCTTCCCTTGGGAGCAGCTGTGATCTGATCGCCACCAACAGATAGAATACCAACATCCACAGAACTCCCATTAACAAGCCAATGCATCACTGCTTCCCACATCTTGTCTGTTAGCTTACCGAGCATAGGGGTTGCACTCTAAGTGCCTAAGTGCCACAAATCACTAGCTAAAATAGTTCTGCCTCTTCAAAGGGGAAGGAAGAAGATTGGGGG
>NW_020799112.1:5486017-5550824 GCF_003259725.1 Athene cunicularia | reverse complement strand
CCCCCCCCCGTTAACTGTAAATCAAATTTAATCAAAATTTAATCAAATCAAATTAGGCTACTAGAGCTGTTCTATCTTAACTCCAGAAGCTGGAAAAGCTGCAAGAATTATAAACAATAGAAAGACATATAGCATCCAACCATCTGCCACTACAAGGTAAAGACCTTCTGTTGCGATTGCTCCTAGCTAACATGCTAAGAAAAGAGGGAAGAAGCTTTCTGTAGGCCCAGTTTTGTATTTCTCTGCTTTACAATCCACTGTGCAAGAAGGTTTTCCCTTGTTTTCCCACTGGTATTAAAAAGCATAAAAAGGATTCAGAACCTTGCAGGAGTAGACCATTACCATTTTCAGAAGTAAACTTCACCAAGACTTTAGAAAAGTGGGTAAGCTAGTTTGGGTTTTATCCCCAATGCCACAATTCCAGTCTAAATAAATACCTTCTACCTTGGCATAAGTCATCTATAAGCAAGAATAGGTGTAACTTCCTTCATACAAGTAAAAAATTTGCACATACGCATTAGCAAAATTTAAGCCTAAGTTTATAAATCACCATGCAAGTTTATGGGGCCACATAACAGTTTTGTGATAATTATAATAAATGCAAGCTCTGGCAGCAGTTTAATAACTCATTCTGAAAATGCTTCCCATGTTCACTACCCATTTCATTGGCTACTCCCATCAATAACCCCACTAACATAAAAACAAGGTCAGCCAAGCAACCAAAAGACTGAAAAAAGATGTTGAGAAGATCAAATTCTTAAAAGCACACCAGGGCCTGATAATTCAGTTTCAGAGTGCAGACGATAACAAAAACAGAAAATGGCACAACTGGAACCCATTCTCCTAATAAAGTCAGTAATGGAACAAAACTAACCCACGGTTATTCACTCTGCGATTCTCACAGTGTGTCATGCAATATGAGCCTGTCAATGTGGCATTTCATTTGTGGTTTAATCAGCCAATGCGGGGCACACCATGAACAAAGTAGCAATCACCCCCCTCCCCAGCAAGTACTGTAATGGTATAATTTCTGTAACAAACTGATCCTTCACCAGCATGGGATCTGGATATTTGACTTCTCTCTCAATACAGCGAGTTCTCAGAGCCAGCTGTATGAACATGCAACTCTGCAGCAAGTCGCAAGAGACATTTTTATAAAATTTTTACCATTAATCACTAGGCCAAGGACTATGACTATTAAATTCAGAGTTTACTGAGATGCAGGTTGCATCAGACAGCTAAAGCTGTCACTCAGAAAAGGAAACTAAGAATTTAACATAGTCTGGGAGAGAATGCGGGTGTGAGTTCCTGGGTGGTAAATCTACTGAGATAAATACAGTTAATGCTAGCAGAGGTCTTATCTCCATCTAATCTGTAATGGAGTCTCTCTGTATTTTACTATCTATATTTTAACACATTGTATTCAGAGTGTGTTTTTACATGGACAAACTAAAATGGAAATTTCTCTGTCCCAAGACAGCAGGACAACCACACATACTAATGCATAGCTTAGAAAGTGCATTTTCACAGTAGATGAAAAAACTTACTATAGTAAACTGGGCAAATAAAGGATTACATTAGAGAGCTGTGATAGAGAACTACTGTGTGAAAGTATTTTGTGAGAAGACACATGGCAATAATCTGTACTCTCAGATTCCCTCCCAAGGTCAGTCCAGGATTCTGTGAATCAAGACCACTTGGGGGAATTCCTGCTGACACCTAGAGATGTACATTCAGAAAGCATAGGTTGTACAGTTGCATGAACAGACAAGAATTTTTTTCACTTAAGAAAAGCCTTGTTTAAACGTTATGCTGGCTAAATATATTAACGTGAAAGCGTAAAAAGATTTACCATATTAATTGCTTGGTACAGACCCAAATTTTGTAAATTGTTTAGTGGACAATTTCCCGTGAAATTACCGCAATTCCGCACAGGTAATTTAATCTCACAGTTACGTCTGTGCATGCCGTTTGGAGCATTTGGGCCTCCCGTTTCCTCGTCACTTCCTCCAAGCATTGATAAAGCACCTCATTGCCAAAGTTCAAGAGCATAACATGTGAAAGAGGGGGGCCACACCTGGCTAGACTTTTCTAGCTGAAGAAAAAAAGACACAAAGAAAACTGGGGCAGGAGAGAAGAAAGAAAAGGACAGAATTCTATCCCTGCAGCTGCTCAGTGATGCAAAATCCCTGGCTGAACTCGGAAGATGGGAGCAGCACAGTTAAGCAAGCGGTTCTGGGAGCAGCAGAGCCAACAAAGCTTGGCCAAAAATTAATCTCTCAAGATTTGAGCATCCCTCTGGATTCTTTACTGTTACTTTAATTACTAATAATGTTTGGAGCTTACTCTGTGTTCTTACTTGGAGTCTGGAATTTACTGACTTGTTCCTAGTGGCGATGTTATTAGGGACCGTTTCCTGTTTTCAGAAAGCTTACAGGAATTCAATTTCTTTAAGAACACTTCAGATTTGATGATCATTTACCCACAGATTCGAAATTTACAAGGGAAGATTAATACACTGACAGAAGAGAACAACATATATTCACAGATGAAAAAAATCTTTATTTCCTTAGGAAACCAGACTAAAAGAAGAAAGGATAGCAAATCAGAGGTTATGCTGAAAGAGCTCTCTTCTCCAGTCAGCATGCATCCTCCACCCACATTCTGCAGCCTTGATTACTGATGTAAATCAGTAATAATACCTCAGTGTAAATCTCTCGTTTGTCACAAATGCAACAACCCACCCATTACTATCAGTAAAGCTTTTCTATCAGGTGATAGGTTGGGCCACCACTGAATTAAAAAGATTTTTCAGTAGGATTACCTTGATTTAGGTTCAACAAGCATAGAAGTAAATTAGTTATTCCAAGAGAATCTGTATTGCTAAGAAAACAACCACTCTGTTAGTTTCAGGAAACCTGAACTCTAATCGCATTAAGACTCAAGAGCCTTCCTTTTAATCTGTAAGGTGCACATCAACAACACTTTTTTTGTGCAAATATTTAACTTATCTTTTGTGCTTTTTCTAGTATTCCGGCTAGCTAGTAGATAAAATAGTTCCACTGAGAAATGTCTGAAATCTTGCAAAAGCTTGTAATTACAAATGAAAAGAAAGTATCTTTATGGCACTGATGAAACATTGGAATAAAATAAATACAAAGTATTTGAAGTTTTTAGGCTACCCAATATATTAGAACAAAAAATAATAAGAAACTTGGTTTATCTAAGAATTTAAACTGTTATCTTCCAAGTGAAATTTTGAATGCCACACCAAAGAAATTTTAGAGGCTGAAATAAATAGGCATCTTTACATTAAAGCAAGATGATGTTTCTACTAAAAACTTCTGGAAGCACAATGGGGTGAGTTCAGCCTGAGAGTTGTATTGCTGAAGAGAGAATTTCAATAGAAGCAATTAATTAAATTAATAACATATCTCCAAACCATGAGAAAAATTCATTTCTTGATTTGGATTTGGGCACATAGTGGGATACAATACATTTATGTCAAAGCAGAATTCTAAAACAATTTTATGTATGCATCTGAGAAAACGACCACTGTACCTTGCAAAATTATGTTAACAGAGCAGAAAAGAGAAGCAGGATGACAAGTACAAGAAGAAAGCAAGCAATGGTCAGCTGACTGGCCTAATAGCCAGCTTTCTGTCCCATTCATGCATGCTATGGTTGTTTCAAAATGGCATGAGTTGACAATGCTCTTTTAAATTTCTCAAAAAATAGGTTTGGAATGAAAATGCCAACAGTTATTACAGCTTAGGTGCCTGAAGCAACATAATTATTGCTGAGGTGTTTAAATGGCGTGTGATTTTCTGTTTTATTTTCATAGAGAAGTATGATTTTTGAAGTAACTGCTGCAATTGATGTGCAAATTTTGACACATTTTGTATGACAAGTGACTAGCCCAGTGGTACATCTGCAGATCAGTAATAGTACATCTCAGTTACCTGACTAGTGGGTGTTTGGAAGGAAAAGAAAAAGGTTTGCAATTATGCCCAGCAGCAAAATGATTCCCAGAGGCTTTTGCTTTCTACATTACTGAGCACCTAAACTGTTTTTATGGAACAAACTCAGACAGTATTGGCAATTCCCTGGTGTGAAAGGTTTGGGTGCATAAAAGCAGAAGTCAGAAATATACAGCTTCACTGATTTTAAAACATTCACAGATGACCTAATAGTTTCCATATTCCAATGGGACATGAATTTCAATTTAATTTAATACATGACCCTAAGTGTATCAGGAAAATGGCTTTAGTTCCACCAAAATTATCTGGAGATGTAAAGGCACCCACCTCAAACTGATTTTTCAAAGAACTGGCTACTTGAAAACAAAGCAATAGATATCTCAAGCCCCCTTGGACTTACTAGAAACAAAGTACTGAAAAAAATGTATCATGAGCTACACCAGTAAGGTACATCAGTCTTTTGACATGGAATGCAAATGGCAAATAGTTCCTATTTCTAGGGAAGCCTTCTGGAATATTGGAAGCCCAAAGAATGCTTGATACTTTTCATTGCAGAGTTTCTACTTTCTTCCTCATGGGTATCTTCCCCTGAAAGGCCAGGGAGAATGTAGAAACTTAAAAAAAAAAATAATCTTAATCCCTTTTTTTTAAAAAATTATATTTTATATTTCCTCAAGGAAAGGAAGGGGATAAAAATCTATGGAGATTGTAATGGGCTTCATATGTAAAATGCTATGCAGTTTCCTTTGCTAATATTTTTTAAACACAGAAATTTACCAATAAATCTTGGCATGCCTCCATGAAAAGTGGATATACAAATGACCAATGCAAAGCAGTTATAAAATAGGACCATATATAGTCTGATTGTTTTTCACAGAAACATTCCCTATCAAAAAATAATATATTTTATGAAACCAAATCATAATTATGTTACCAAAATGAAAAAAGCTATACCTGTCAAAATATCTCAACAGAATGAAAGATTTCTTTTTTACTTAATCATTTACTACAATTTCGTTTCAGTCAGAAGGAGAAAAAAAATAGGTGAATCAGGTCAGTTGGTGAAGAAGGTTTGAATACGAGTCTCTGTGTTTTTCTGAGAACTGCTGGCAAATGACCAGTTAAATCACAACAGGAATGATTACCTGGTGCTATAGTCATGGCTATAACACAAGAGGTATAAAAGTAGTCCACCTACTTCTGACTTCATCAATACAGTGTTTATTCACTTCTTAGAGATAACGAACACAAGCACAGCTGAATTAGTCCTTTTAAATTTATGACTATACCTCTAAAACAGCACAGACAGGGACAGAGTTGAGCTGAAGGACAACAGGATGAACTTAAATGTAAAATGTCACAATTTATTTCTCCCTAACTATAGTTCTATCCTACCTAGAAGCAGCACAGTAAATTCTCTTACTTTCCACTCAATAAAGTGCTTTGTAGAAGGGTTTTATAACATCACCATCTAAGCCTGTTCATCTTTTTTGCTTCTCTTTCTTCAGCCTTTCTAGCACAACCCTTCCATATAAATTTATTAGCAAACAATTTAAAGTATTACCATCAATAATTCTTTCTGTACCATTGTAAATATGCACAAAGGTTTACAAAACTGGTAAGGCAAGTTCCTGCCTCAAGGGCCTGGTTTAGTTATTAAAGTCTTTATACTTATTACACTAATACACTTTCATGCAGATTTTTAAAATTAATTATTAAGAAAGATCAAAGTGAAACAAAGAGAAACAAATTATCAAGAAACACCTACTTACAGATCCTAAATAAGAATAAAACACCAGTTTGTTCTGACAATAGTGTCCAAAAATCCTTAGTTTTCAAGGAATATCTAAACCATTATTACCTTTAGTTCAGTTATAATTTACTGATATCAAAGTTCACAGCACCTGGAGCAAAATGTACAGTGCAATACAACTAAAACAAGGAGTTCCAAACCATCCACACAGAGAACTGGCATTCTGTCATCTCAGCACTGAAAAGAAAGAAAAAGGGTCTATCAAATTTACTGTTATGAATAAGCCCCTCTTTCCCCTCCCCACAATTCTTTAGCTCCTTGTATGCAGGCAGGACTGTGGGCCAGCACATGAAAAACAGCAGGCTGGCACATCCTTCACGCTAGCTCCTTGTTCTTTTCAATTTACTATTTCATTTAAAAACAAAGTCATGACAGTTGATGTGACAGCCTTGAAAACATGAGCCAAGAGCAAAAGACGGTAAGATCTGCCAGCCTCTGGCAAAGCCTAACACATGGCTCTGAGAGGAGTGGCCTGTACAGACTGTTTCTATGGGGTGCTCTCTATCAATGCCAACTTCATTAAATATTCTGTTGACCATGAAAACATGGAAGACAAAGAGGAGGATCCACATCAGAGAAAATTCCACCGTAGAGCTAGAGCAAATGCAGTCATGGTGCGAACATGCAGATAACCCGCTGGACTGGTATGTACATGAGTGGAGTTCATTTGTGGGAGAAAGATGAGGAGGAAGTCTTGGGATAGGATGAACAAAGAGAATGAAACTAGGGTAAAAGGAGCTAAGGATAGGACAGGAATAGACCGGGGAGGTTCAGAAAGGAGGCAGCAATTAACGGGATGTGGGCAATAGAAACTACTTGAGTTCCCATCATTTCACAGCCCTTCCACAGGATCAAAGATTCCTCAAATATTACTTCTCTGCGTTATGCTGCTTTGGCCTCTCACTCACCCGCTGCAGAGACAGACAATTCACTACTACTACCATCAGCTACCATGTTAAAGTAGTTATCAAAATCCTGTGTGATGGATATAAACATAACAAGCAGATGGTCATGTCAATACTATGGGTGAAGAGGGCTTAAAGAATTTCTGTGATCTCAGGATGTCACTAGAGAAAAAGTAGAAAAATCAGAGATGACATGATATATCAGAAAGACATAACATACAAAAAATGGTGCTGGTGATATCTTTCAGGTTTACAAAACCAAGTCTTCAAAGTACAGTACTGGGATAAAGACTGTCCATATAGAACCTATTTAATTCCTTCTGTACATATGCATTTTAATATTTTTTTCTTTTTTTTAAACTATATGATCTGTATTTCTCTTCCTTGAAAATGTCTGGGTTGTGCTTTGAGAGTATTCTTGTCCACTAGACTAGCTATAGATGTTGCAACTTAATTTCTTGAAGAAGTTGGAAAACATTAAAAAAAAAGTATTGGAAAAAATTAAATGAACAATTATCGATTAATGAATCTGAATTTGCTTTGGAAAACTAGATTCTATCCCCAACCACCAAGTTCCTTAACAAAGTAAGATTAAATCAAACTTTGAAGAGAACCTCTTTCATATCACATCCTTTACTTCTAGATTATTTGAGATTTCAGAACCTTATTTGCTGAAATTTTAATTTGTGCCCCAAATCAATGGGAGTTCTGTCTGAATACAAACATGGTATTTAATACTAAAGAAGATAAAACAATAAGGTCTTTGCATCTTCAATTGTGCATGCAAACTTGGAGATTACTTTTTAACACACTGTACCTCAACTAGTAATCTCTATAATGGGGATAATCCTATTCATTCACTTCATAAAGGTGAAAGCAATTTCATTAATGTTTGAAAAACTGAATAGCCCCCTGGGTAAATTAGTCATTTGCTCTTCAAAGCAAAGTTTGAAAAGCACGTACTAAATAAATGTGTCTTGTTTGAATAAGGAAAATAAGCTACTAAAATGCAAATATCATATATTCTGGGCCCTGAAAATGGCCAGGATCTTGAGGAAAAAGAAATACTACCATACTACTTGTGCACATATAAATCTAGCACTGCCTACCATAAAGGTAAGGAAAGTCAGCATTCAGGGTTTGACTTAGCAAGCTTGGTCATGGGCTTTTAATGTAGCTTCCTGTGTAAGTAGATCCATACAGACGGAAAACCTATACCCTGCTAACCACAGTTCTACCAATTTTCCATCTGTATTCTCAGAAATCTCTTAGAAAAGAGAGGAATGCCTTGTGAGACAGGAAAAGATCATCTGGTGTGACAAACCTCTTTCTTCCACATCTATTTAGTATGTTTTCCTGTTTGGTCAGCATCCTTTAAATCCTTCCTCTGTGTGTGTCCGTAAAATGCTGTGGTATCTTAATCTCATTTAAACGAGCTACTTACTTGTCTTTGCCTCTGTACTTCTCCTTAGCATTTACTACTCTTTATATTACACGGTTCTTCCTGAATCCCCTGCATATATTTAATGTCATCCTTCCTGGTATCCTTGAACTTCTATACAACAGGAGCACTACGTCACCCTTTCTCATGGCTGTTAGCTCTAGCCAAAGTTGACCCACTTATCCAAAGATTACTGAAAATCCTAATCCCCCAAAAAAGAAAAAAAAAAACAGGTGACATGACAGGGTCAGTAAAACCCTTAGTGCCTACAAAGTTTTGCTTAGTTTTCTTTCTGAGATACAAGAGACATGTAAAATAAACTAGGGGAAAAAATAAATTAGTAAGAGCCTATTTCTGCTTATTATTTCATCAGGCTTATGATGTAGATGGCAGAACCCTTAACTTCCATCTGTCATGCCAACAAGCACTCACAACAACAACAGTCAGAGCACATAGGGTGGGATGCAGGTTATGTTCCATCTCTAACTATTCCCTGTAAACAATCAAGAACATGTGTTTTCCCTGTTATTGCCTGGCAGGCTGAACCTCTAATATCATCACAGAATCATTTAGGTTGGAAAAGACCTTTAAGATCATTGAGTCCAACCATAAACCTAACACTGCCAAATCCACCACTAAACCATGTCCCTAAGTCCCACATCCACATGTCTTTCAAACACCTCCAGGGATGGTGCCTCAACCACTTCCCTGAGCAGCCTGTTCCAGTGCCTGACAACCCTTTCGGTGAAGAAATGTTTCCTAATATCCAATCTAAACCTCCTCTGGTGCAATTTGAGGCCATTTCCTCTCACCCTATCACTTGTTACTTGGGAGAAGGGACTGACACCCACCTTGCTGCAATCTCCTTTCAAGTAGTTGTGGTGAGCGATAAGGTCTCCCCTGAACCTCCTTTTCTCCAGTCTAAACAACCCCAGTTCCCTCAGCCATTTCTTGTAAGACCCTTCACCAGCTTTGTTGTCCTCCTCTGGACACGCTCCAGCACGTCAATGTCTTTCTTGCAGTGCAGGGCCCAAACTGAACCCAGTGTTTGAGGTACGGCCTCACCAGTGCTGAGTACAGCAGGACAATCCCTTCCCTAGTCCTGCTGGCTATGCTATTTCTCCTACAAGCCAGGATGCTGTTGGCCGCCTTGGCCTCCTGGGCACACTGCTGGCTACATACTCAGCCAGCTGTTAACCAACACCCCCAGGTCCCTTTCCACCAGATGGCTTTCCAGAGACTCTTCCTCAAGCCTATAGTGTTGCATGGAGTTGTAGTGACCCAAGTGCAGGACCCAGCACTGAGCCTTGTTGAACCTCATATAATTGGCCTCAGCCCATCAATCCACCTGCTCAGATTCCTCTGTAGAGCCTTCCTACCCACAAGCATATCAACACTCCCACCCAACTTGGTTGTCTGCAAACTTACTAAGGGTGCTCTTGATCCCCTCATCCAGATCACTGATAAAGATATTAAACAGAACTGGCCCCAGTATTGAGTCCTGGGGAACACCACTTGTGACTGGCTGCCAACAGGATTTAACTCCATTCACCACAGCTCTTTGGGTCCAGCCATCTAGCCAGTTTTTTACCCAGTGAAGAGTAAGCCTGTCCAAGCCATGAGCAGCCAGTTTCTCCAGGAGAATGCTCTGGGAAACTGTGTCAAAGGCTTTACCAATGTCTAGGTAGACAACATCCACAGCTGTTCCTTCATCCACTAAGTGGGTCATCTTGTCATAGAAGAAGATCAGGTTTGTCAAGCAGGACCTGCCTTTTGTAAACCCATGCTGACTGGGCCTGATCACCTGGTTGTCATGTACATGCTACCTGATGGCACTCAAGATGATCTGCTCCATAAGTTTCCCTGGCACTGAGGTCAGACTGACAAGCCTGTAGTTCCCTGGATCCTCCTTTTGGCCCTTCTTGCAGATGGGTGTCACACTTGCTAACCTCCAGTGAGCTGGGACTCCCCAGTTAGTCAGAGCTGCTGATAAATGATGGAAAGTGGCTTGGTGAGTACTTCCATCAGCTCCTTCAGTACCCTTGGGTGGATCCCATCCAGCCCCATAGACTTGTGTGTGTCTAAGAGGCATACCAGATCATTAACCATTTCCTCTTGGATTATTTGGGCTTCATTCCGCTCCCCATTCCTGTCTTCCAGCTCAGGGGGCTGGGTATCCCAAGAATAACTGCTCTGACTGTTAAGCACTGAGGCAAAGAAGGCATTAAGTACCTTACCCTTTTCCTTAGCCTTTGTCATTTTTCCCTCCATATCTAATTAAGGATGGAGATTCTGCTTAGCCCTCCTTTTGCTGCTAATGTATTTAGAAAAATATTTTTTTATTGTCTTATGGAAGTAGCCAGATTAAGTTCTAGCTGGGCTTCAGCCCTTCTAATTTCCTCCCTGCATAACATCATGACATCTTTGAAGTCCTCCCAAGTTGCCCGCCCCTTTTTCCAAAGTTCATAAACTCACTTCTTTTTTTTCCTGAGTTCCAGCCAAAGCTCTCTGTTCAGCCAGGCTGGTGGTCTTTCCCTGCCAGCTTGTCTTTTGGCACATAGGATGGCCTGCTT
This sequence comes from Athene cunicularia, assembly GCF_003259725.1. NCBI lineage: Eukaryota > Metazoa > Chordata > Aves > Strigiformes > Strigidae > Athene > Athene cunicularia. The sequence goes on along the minus strand of NW_020799112.1, from coordinate 5,540,112 downwards.
CTATGCCTTGAAGATTTCCTTCTTGAAGAAGGAAATCAATACTAAATGGGATAGGAAATGACTAATTTGGTAGGTCTGAAGGGTAACAACTATTTCCAAGTTATGTATTTGCATGACTATCACATACAGACTCCCAAGCTTACTAGTAAATAGACACCCCCACTTCATCTCTTTATAATGAAGGGAGGACAGAGAGCTGCCACAGTGCTAATGGTGTACAATGAGACTGTGATGGTTTGTATGTACCAATGCCCAGAAAGGAATAGCACAACTGCAGTAGGGCTCATTGGCATCAATCATCCCCCCTTTACACCTTCATAAGCAGGAAGAATGAGCTGGATCTAGTAACTGTGATGACGACCTAATGGATATCAGGGAAATACTAAATTCTGCAACTAATGTTGTGATAAACATGAAAGGTCTCATTGTAAGAGGCCATGAATCCTCCTGCAGATTTCAGCAAGCTTTGGATCAGGTCCTATTAGAGCAACTCTCAAGCTCTGACTCTGATGACCAATTTCAAGGCTCCTACCCTTCATTTTATCAGTTGCATTTTTCTCTGGCTCATGACCTCACTAGCAAAAGTCAAGGTCCCCATCTGAGACACTCTGCTTTCCATAGAAACACAAGACATGACTAATTTAGTATGATAAGCAAAATACAAGACTCAAGTTATAACAGTCATGCTTACTACCATGTAAGTCATTTCATTTAAAAATGAGCATAAAACTGAGTGCAGACAAGAATAACTTTTATATCAGAAGACAAATATCACTGGTATAATAATAATGTAAAATTAAAATATTAGAATCAGCTAAACTTAGAAGATAGATAGCAAAATGAATAATATATGCAAGTACAATCCAGAGTTCTGTTTTATGCATACAAGGGGAATAATTAACTGATCTGGAAACATGTAAATGAGGGCTTAAAAGCATTTTCAAAACAGCACATCCAATTTCAGATACACACGCAGAAGTTGCTACATTATAATAATTAGATTTTTTTTTCACAAAAGATTTATTTATTTTGAATAGGAGTATTAAATATTATACTAATTACTAGTTATTTTACTTTGTACCCAGGGAAAAGGAATGAATATTCATTAATTCCTCAAGCTACCAAACCCCAACAGACCAGACAGAATCCAGCATAGTTACTGATAAGTATGGAAAATGTTTGGTACAAAAATCAGGCTCATTCCATAAATCATAGCTCTGTCTTTTTCAGATGTTAAATGCGCTACAAGAAGCAACAGAACAACAAATAAAACCAGAATACATCAGTGTTTTTCCATTTACTTTTTAAGTGTCTTTTTGTATAATGCCCTTGAGAAAACTTTTATTAGTATTATTTTGGGAATATTATATCCATTTTGCTGTGGTAGAAAAGGTAAAACTCAACATATACTGGAGATAAATAATAATCAAAACATTTTCTGCTTATTTGCCTGTTCATTATTTTTTTTATTAGAAGCAGCTCTACTGGCTTCCTATGATCATCATAGCAACTGCAGGAAAGATACCTGTCCATCAGATACAAACTGGCACATAATGACATACTTCTCAGTAGCATGTGAGGATGACTGTCTAGTTTAGAGACAAAAACCCCATTCAGATTCCATATTTTATTATTTTTTAAATTAAGGCCAAAACTTTTCAGTGATGAATGATCTGGAGATTCGTAACTTTTGGAATGTCCAAGGGGAGATACTGTACAGGTGCTTATTTTTCACAGACTGGACACATGGTGATTTCTGAAATTAAGCCATTTCAGAGCATTTCCAAATGGCTGTCCAACTCAAGTTCTGGAAGTTATTTTAAAAGTAATGGGTTACCAACTTGGCAAATAGCTCAGTAAGACAAAGGGAATCAACCAGTCACCAGAATCAGAGCAGCCATCACACATCACTGCAGAGCTTGCTGCCTGCTGTCAGCCAGCGTTTGGACTCTCTCCACCTGTGCGTGGATAACCCTTTCAGGGTCCTCTAAAGACCAGCCATGCCCATCAAAAGATATTTAGAACGGTCAGTGACAAAGAGAGAGCAAAACCTTCTGCCTGTAAGTTAATTTGATATTCAAGTTGTAATTACCATTTGTGTTGTTTCATTCAAATCCAGACCACTTGCTGCCCCACTAAATTTATTTCCCAAACTAGAGCTAAAACTTACTGGAGTTAGGTTGACTCTTGACAACGTCTCAGCGGAAGATATGAATCCTGCATGAGTTTGGATGCTTTCTGTTACTCTTAACAGTAACAATTCTGCTCTTCATTTTAAATTGTCTTTATTTTACAGTTATACACAGTGCTAGATGAAATTTAACAAGCATAGATGAGAATCTAATCACTGACATAATAGCCAAACCATTACTTTATACTAGTTTTAATTTAAAAGCTACTGTTTATTAAAACATCATTGCAAAAAAATCCCCTCAAAATTCATGAGCTAAGAGGCCAAAGTTTAGAAGGAAGATAAAAAATGCCTTAAGAGAATTCTTACTTTAGATGAAATTGAAGTATTTATACTTTGTAATCAGTCCACAATTTCACATTTAGATGCTCTCAAAGAAGGTTAAAATCTCTTCTTTGGACACTCAAATTGATACAAATGGACATTAAAAAATCCCCTCTGTTCCCTATACACAGGATCTATACCTGATCTGATCTAGTGATTTAGATCCAAGATTCAAACAGCTTTGAAGACTGTTTAATAATGCACCTAAAATACCTTTCTGAGCAGCACAAATCTCCTACTGATTCTCTCATTTTACAATAACACAAATTGTGTTCTCTCTGACACCTGACACTGTTTCCCCCGTAATTAGTGTAAAACAGCTTTTCTTCTGTTGTATGTTTGCACGTGGCTTTCCTTGTACATGAAGAAAACAACCTCTCCTGAGTTTAAAGAATGAACACCATATCATCTGTTGAGGAATTCATGTCATTTTATATATCCCACCAAGAAGGTGCATTGAAAAAAAAAAATAAAAATTACCATATTAGAATAATGTATGTATATACTGAAGCTAAAATTACATCAAGTCCCTTGAGAAACACCAACATTGGAACAGACTATGCCTCGAGTCCAGAGCTGGACTAACTTTTACCACAATGAGAAGAATGAGGGTTTTTTTTGTCTGTTTGTCTTGCCTGAACTAACATCGAGAAATACAAAAACATTAAAACCCAGGCATTAATCTTACATTTTACATGCAGTTACCAATATATCTGAACCAACTCTAGTTCAGAGCAAAGCATGGAATGATACAATGTAGTGTCGAAAATGTATCAGGGTCTGATTACAGATGTGCATTAAAAGCAAACCGATGACAGATTCTTTACATGTTGGCATTATGTGCTCAAAGGCTAAGACTCTAATTCAGCGCATACACCTCATTCCTATAAACACTTAAATGAATGCTGAAGTTCTTTCCTGAAAGAGGATATGTGAAGAATTGTATCATGAAGTTAACCAACTACTTCAATTAGTCTGTTACTGTTCTTTTAACTTTCCTTGTTCTTATATACTCATGAGGTTGATATATGGCATTCCATGATTGGTAGGAAACAATACTATGACCTAAAACGCATCATTAATATTTAAAAACCTGGGTGATATATCTGTATAGATAAATAACATAAAAGAAACCAATTAAAACAAAGTCACTAAAGTATAAATAATATTAAAAAATATAATTTGGCAAGCTACTGAAATAAACTAATAATTAAGGTATTTACCATCAGTCTAAAACAATGCAGTCAGGATTGGGTTAAGTAAGCTGTGGGCATGTGGGGAGGGATACATTGGTCAGAATTAACCTTTACTAATTTGAGATAGCACTATAAAACACGCACTGAAATATTTCAAAGAAAATGTTATTATATTAAATGTTACCTTTTTCTGCTACTCAAGTAATTAATTATTTAAACTGTTACGAGAGTCTAGATTCACACACTTGTAATGACTAGGAGGATATTTAAAATTCATTACAGTACATTAAACTTCCACTGATTAGTTAGCATCACTGAAAAATAAATAAATAGCCAATTTGCTTTGATCAGCAGAAATTCTGATAAAATCAGCAAAACACCAATTAAAACGTGAAAAATGTCACCTACTGTCATTATTCTAATGGAACTAAGACATATAGAAGAAACTGATTCAATGTTTATTTTCATATCAGCTGTGTCTTCAAACTGTAAATCATTACAGCTTTTACTTGCATCTCTTTCTCACAACCCCAGAATTAATTCTGTAGATGGATTTACTATGGACCGCATCATACTAGAATAGACCACCCTATCATAAACAGCATAATAAGGTCTTGCTGCACTTCTATGAACTCGTGTTGGGAGGGGCAGTGGGGAGTAGCAATTGACTCAGAAATATGTGAACAGAGATGAAACTTGACATGTGGGATTTTTGCCTGAAACTTTGTTCCTTGGAAGCAGGTGGAAGGAATAAAATGATTAAGTAGAGGTGCTATATTTACAGTTATACACATTTCTTATTTATCGAGTTCCTCAGCTTTGAGGCCCTGAGCCTGCAAATAAACACAGTTGCCTGTAAATTGGCTAGAATGCTTTGAAGACACAATAAGGAAAAATCTCAGTAACTGGCCTGCAATTTTTAGCAATCCTAACTTTTATGAAATAAGGAGATTTCATACAAATTAACAATTCTTATACCTACACAAGCTTCTGACAATGACAGTGCTTCTAATTTTACACACATAATCTTCAACTGGAGTGATTGCTAGGTATCCAGTTAAAATAACATGGGTAAATCATTTGGGCTTCTGACTGTTTCAGGTGAACACAGGCTGAAATTTTTGAGCATGACTATGCACTGATTTGAACTACTGCATACTTCCTATCATCTTAGAAGTCTTGATGGCTCTCAGAGAACCACAACATGTATTCTACATACCAGTTGCCCATAATGGAGGATGAGGAACACAAAAGGAAAAACTGTAGCCTACTAGAGACAAAAAAAAAAAAATGATTAGTGTTTATTCCCTCTCTTTGGGAGACCATTTTGGTCAGACATCCTCTGGGTGAGCCACTGGGAAGTGTTTATTTATGTACACGTGCCAGTTTCTTCATGGTTTATTTGCCATTTAAAACTCTGAATTGGGAAATTTTCATAGTACCTGGAATGCAAACTGAGCAAAGACTTTAGTACTTGACCTGCTGTAATCACTCAGCCCCTTACTGACTACTGTCAGCAACAGCTGGTGCTTGCTTAGAGATGAATCATGGACTTGCAACCACAAAAAGACATAGTTCTGGAATAAAATAACAGCTATCAGGGAATTAAAACACTCAGTCACAAACCCCTACTTCTCTTGGAGTGGAGTTCCTGTGAGAGATTAACTGAGTGCCCTTGCAAAACAGGATTCTGATATCGGAGGAACTTCAGTGGAGGGAAACCAATGATCTGGCACACAAGAGAAAAAAAAACCAAAAAACAGGTATAAAGAAGTCAGCACAAGAGTTGGTGTGGCAGATTAAGAGACATGAAGAGAGAAAAATCAGAGTTTATGTGCAAATGCAAAACAAGGCAGAGTACACAGAACCTTGAAGAAAAATACGAAAACTAACCTTGGAGTTAATGAAGGAATTCAACAGTAAAGACCTGTCAGTTATAGGGTATAGCTCTTGAAAACAACCTTACAAGGTCATTTCTTTCTTCCAGCTCTCATTACCCTTCCCATGCTGACAAAATTTGCTCAGATGGCATATCAGCAAAGAAAAACCACCACATAGATTCCTGAGGTGTGAGCACAAAGACTTTGGCCCAAGGCTTGCTTTCTCTCACCACCTGCGACTGTGGCAGGCAAACCCATGAGCAAGCTAACTAAGCTGATGGCTAAACACAGTACAGATACACACTGCCCTGCTGTAGTCAGTATCAGGTTGCCCTGAGACTCTTATGAAGTTCATTAATTTTGGTCTCATGAAAAACCACTAGATGCCACAGTGCTTTAATTGGTATTTTGATTTCTACTGAAGGATCATAGTCTAAGAATAGAAAGCCCGTATTCATGCTGTAAAACCCAGCTGCTGACCAGAATCAATAGAAATCCACTAGATATTTGTCTTTCTTTTTTTTCTTTTTAAACAGCAAGGGAAGCAGGGTTTACTTGCACAAATGCTTATTATCTAATACATTGTAATGTCTGAACTAATTCTTCATGATGATGCAGATCTATTCAAATATAAAGAAGTGCACAAGAATGTTAAAAAGAAGGAAACATTAATATAGTCATCTGTTTTTCTAACTGTCAGTCTTTATGCCTGGTTTTAGGTCATCATAAGGCAGGGAAAGGGCAGTCATGGGAAACAGATCATGTACTCTAAAATGTACACTACATCATGGAGTCCTATCACCAGAACAAAACGTAGCTTTGAGTCATATGCTCACATTAACAAGTTTTGGGCACAGTCAGGAAAAAGAGGGAAAGATTACATGTTTTCTGCTATGTGCTTTTTCTGTGTCCAGCATCTGTAAGCCTCATGATACAAACAGGCATGTGATTTCTGTCACCAGTCCATGTCAGCATGAAATTTTGTAAATGATTATGTTAAAAACAAGGAAGGGACTCAGTGTTTAGTCTTAACAATCAGAAGAAAAAAGCTTTCTATGACGAGAAGACAAAATTTTACACCAGATCCACAAAGCAGGTAACAAAAATTTACAGAATGTGAGGACCTGGCCTTACAGGTCTTACTGTGTCTGAATATACGATGTGCAAAGACAACATTAAAGATAATGGTTCCGGGTGATCAAGAGATCCTCACAGCCTGTGGATCTCTGCTTCTCTGAGAAAGTGCCATTTTAAGATAACAGAAGGATGAAAGATGCAGCACATTCTCAGTCACCATACCTAACTAATGTCCTTGGGTTTAAGTCAACCCTTTAACAGTATTTTCATGCAGAACTTGTAATTTAGTAATTTGCGTTCTGTGATGTTCGTTTTTTATGAAACCTGCATCTTTCAAAATGTTTTTCTTGACTATTGCACTGTTTTCTAATACGCAGGAAAAACAGGTACTCAAAATGAAATGTTACTCTGAAGTTCAGTAATTTGCATGGAAAGTTACAGATACACTGGTAATTGTAAATGGTCTGAGGTTTGAATGATTTTTCCACTCCAGTTAAATATATTGAGAAGTATATTCAAATAATTAAAAAGTGCTGGAAATAAGCACTATTTGGAATTAATGGAAGCTATATATTCACCCTGTTGCATTCATTATTTTTAAATTATAGTTCCCACAGATTAAGAAATGCAGTGAAGTTAAAATGAAGCAATTTTGTTGCTAAATATTGTCATTTAGATTAAAATATATGCCTGCTGAATCCAAAAGCCAAACACTACTACTGCTGCTGCTTTTATTGTTTGTAAAATCTAAAATAAACTGCCAACAAGCAATGAGCAACAACTGGGAAAACATTAAAAAAGAGAGAATAAAAGCCCTAATATCCCCATCTCCCTAGGTAACTATTTTCTTACATGGTATGGGTTGCCAATCACAGGATGTACACATCAAGAAAGTCATGTTATATTAATTGCACATTCCTAAAGAGTTTAATAAGAAGGGATCTATACATTATAGATGCTGTAATATATGGTGGAGAGTCCAAAAGGCTAAAAGGTTGCTCATAACCCTCTCTTATCCATCAATTACAGCCTAACATCCCTTATTTGAAATGCACAACCTTTCCTATATTGGTAACACAGTAAATAATTTAAAACCTTTTATAAGCCATTTTTAAGTGAATATGACTGATTCAAATTAACAATTAAAGGAAGAATGGAAATTCTTGTCCTGCCAAGTTTCACAGAAGCTGGCTCATACAAATGCACATGTATACAAACCCAAATATTGTTCTTCCAAATCCTCAAATCTGTATGGATTTCTGATCTTTTCAAACAATTGGGGAAAAGTTTATTTGAAGCAAATTACCAGGCAATTTTACATCCATCCTTTAAGGATATTTGACAGAATGTTGAATGCTAGCCACCTTTGTTCAACAACCATGGAATAAAGGGTCTTCCACACCAGAGTGGAAAGATCTTAATTTCTAAATACAGTATCACCACCAATCAACATACAAATGAACACTCATGGCTGAATTTTTAATTACATTAAAAGACCCAGTGGTTTCCTTTGAGAGACAGTTTCATCCCAACAACTCATGAAAGATGGTAAAGTTTTATTGGGACTAATTTTCCATTTCAAAACTTCAGTGCATTTTAAAGGCAAACATATAAAAGTAATTTTAAATTTATTTCCTTCACACTTGTATATAATTTATATAAATGTCACCAAGTAGGTTTTACCACATTTCTATGGTTCCATATAGACTTTATCAATGTTTTTTTTATTCCATTCAACAAGATATATTATTTTTATCAAATTTAAACAAATCAGCCAAGGCAAACACTTTTATTGGGTGAGGCATATCTCCTACATGATGTTGTGAAGTCACCATTATTAGCATTTTCCTATACTCTTTCCATGCTGCCCTACTCTAGCATAATTGGGAGCAGAAGGAACACAAAAATACTTTAGAATAAAACCTCTTCTCCACTACTTTGATGCCAAAAGTAAATATGAAGTTTCAGAAACTCCTTGAGAATGCCCATTCCCAGGCTCCCACCAGTAGCACAACACAAAATGACATCTGAAGAGTTCAACTACAGGGAAACTGGGGTGCTTACCTGGCTCAAGACTTCTGGGCTGAATTGTAACTGCAGTATTTTCCATTAATTACCATTTATCATTATCCTCACAGCAGCTCCAAAACCAATATGCTGTTAGTTAGCTAGAAAACAAAAAAGAAAACAAAACTGAACTAAAATGAATTTAAAAGAGAAAGGAAAAAAATCACCTTTATGTTTTACAAATGAGAAGAATTTGTTAAAGCATTTATAAAAAAGTAATTTTCAGTTAAGTACATATTAAGAATACTATGAAATCTTTAAAGGGTATATGACTAACAAGTCAAGGAAACAAGTTTTCTTTTTACGCTACTTGGTTATCCTGTTTATTTCCTAATAGTTATACATCCATAAAAGGCCAAAGGACTCTGACCTTGGCAAGCTAACTAAGCAAGAAAAGGCAATCATGTGTGCAAGGTTGTCACCTACACTACAAATTATGATAAAATATATCTCAGCATTGGAAAAAATAGCTGTATGTCTTCAGTGACATCCACTGTAGTACATTTAAGGATTTGAATAGGACAGCAATTTATTTTGTACTAAAATGTTTTATGGTTATCATAAAGCATTATGTCTTCAGAGACTGAAAGGTGATGTTTTTATGGACTGTTGCTTCTTGTTGCATTATCTTCACAGATCAAAAATTATCCCTCTTTTTTTTCTCCCCAAGTGCTCCCCTATTGCCCCACTAATAAAAGATGTCACTCAATGTTTCAGTCTGATAAAAGGAAACTGTGTTAAACAAAGTGTACAAGGAACGTATTTCCAACACAGAAGAGTTTTACAGTGAATAATTATCCAGCTAATTAGTGAAATAAATAATAATAATTGCCTGTCCCTCCTCATTAGACTCTTAGAAAGAAAATGGAACCCCAAAGCAGAGTTCTAACTTTTGATTTGAAAAATCGGACCTTGTTAATTTTATTATCACTTTGCCAAAAAGCCAGTCCTCTTGCACAATGACAGGTTGGAAAAAATGACAAGTGGACAGGTTGATTGATGTGCAAGATGTCCCATTTTTAGCTTAAGAATAGTTTTGAGGTAGTAATTGAGTATCCTTGTGCTTAGTTTGCTCCTGATTTATCCCTTCTGAAGAGCTTGAACTACCAGTGAGGATTAGGCGGAACAAATACACAGGGTGTCCTTTTGACACGTTAATCTGATGGATTTCAGGCTTAGATAAGTCTATGTAAATTGTAGATAGTGTATAAATTGATTATGATTGAATATTATTAATATATCAAATCCTCTTCCCCTTCATCACATGTTCTTCAGCCTTTGACCAATATCATGCTTTCACATGGCTGACACTGGTTCATGCTTCTGTCACCTTTGGATTGTTTTCTTGCAGGCTACTTTCTTCCAGACATTCCTTAAAATTCTACATTTTACACAGAAACAGAGTGCCTGCCAAAGCCAGCACATCTAATCACATTACTTGATGCTGAAGGAATTTCACTGGCTTCTAATGAGGCAGTGAATTAGCCTTAAGGGGTCTAGTTTCAATTTGATGCGTGCATTAATGGAGTTACGCACGTCACATAACTAATCAATTTATCTAGGCATTAATATAGCTCTCATCACTGTGGTTTCCAAGCACTTCAGAACAAGCCCACAGAGGATCAGCACAGAGAATAGGCCCACAAGAACCGTTTGTTCACTAATATGATATTACACATTTCCCCCTCTTACCCCCCAAGTATTAGCAACATCTTTGAGGCTCTTGCACATTGCTGTCCAGTAAGAGAGAAAAATCAAGATACCCTACATAGCTCAAAAGAGATGAGACTAAAATATGGATAAGCTTTTAAGAACAAACATGGAATTTTTATTTACTGCTTTTACACCTCTCCTTGCTGTGATCACAGGGTGATCTATACAAAGTGTCCTAGAGCTGTCCAAAGATACATTTACAGAAGAAAGGAGGAGTCTAACCAGCTTTCCACTGACCTGCACTTACATGGAGTCTCGAAATTCAAACCTCAGCGATTTAATCTTATACCTCTCCTACCCACCTCCACAGTCCCCCTAGCTAATCCCTTTCCATACCTTCTCTTGCCTCCTTATTTGGCAGGCTGCCAGCTCTAACTCCACCCACCCCATTCCCCACCCCTACAAGTCAGAGCCAGAGCTTTTCTTTCCCGCTGTAAATATCACATCAGCTTGGGTGAGCCCGGAGAGGCTTAATTTTTCACAAACTACACTGAAAAGCCAGTTCATTGCCTTATATTAATTCCAATTTTTCCGTTTCAATAAAGCAAAGTTACATTCAGGCTCTACCCATGAGGAATTTTTACCTGTTTGACAAATATTTTTTTAGAGCAATTAAAGCAGTGAGAAAAGCTGGGTGGAATCCTAACACTGGCTTAATTCCACTGAGCACGCACCTGCTCTTCGCCAGTGGGAGTGCAGCGAAATACACCTGGTAGTGCACTTTATATAAACTCCGCTCCCAAGCCTTGGTGCTAGTTTAGTTGCAGAATGTATTTTTAATATTGTTTAAAGATCACTCAATTTCCACACTGCATACCTGAAATCAATGCCACAATTGTGGCTTGTGGCTTTGTCTTCACAGAAAACAGTACATTGATACTGCAATGGCTTTGTAACTAATTTCAGATGGGGAAGGCCGTACCAGAACAATTGTAGTTTCATTTTCCTTTTACCTACTGCCACAAAATTTGGGGCAACATGACAAATTAATAAAATGGCCTGAAGGTTAACACATTTACTTACTGGAAGTAAACTGAGGGTCAGTTTAGGGAAGATGCCTTACACCATGAACAAGATAGCCAATATGACACCAGAGTTTCAAAGAGCCTCCTTCAGGAAGGCAGCATTATAACATAGAAGCACTTCCTGAATGACCCATTATTTTTTTGTATCACTTTACAATTTTAGTCTTTCAGGTATTAAGCTTCAATTTCCAGTGTAAAAAGCAACAATCTCACCACCAAAACAGTAAAAACCCCAAGATAGTCTTCTAATTTTTCCTTCATACATTTTTAACTTAAAACATCATATAAAGCTGCACATTTTCACATGTGCTAGATAAAGAAACTTACTTACTGGCAGTGTTCGTAAGCCTCTTCTGCCATGTGGTAAGACATGGCTCTTTTTGAAATGATAAGCACCATTTTGGGTTGTATTACCACAGGAATATTTACACTTCTCTAACTCCTTTGTTTCTTTGGCTATGCTTCCCAGTAGAGTAAGATTTAATAATTTTTTTCATCTTTGTATTCCACATAGCACAGGATTTCATTTGTCATTATAACACACAGAATAACTTCCATTTCCCAAACAGAAAAGTGGGATTCATAGAACATAAACAACTGCTCTTCCCTAACTTCTACCTTACATAGTCACATTAATAAACACCTTTTCATGTTACAAACAGCAGCATATTTTTCTAAGGTTTTTGTTTAATTCCTGACTAACATATCCCACAGATGACGTGTAACGTGCTAGTTGGAACTGAACAACAGCTAACGTGGAGGTAAATACCCTGTCAACAAAACCCAAACTCTCTAGAAATTTTTCTGATGGACTGTAGAATAAATGGCAGAGAAAAGGCCTGATCTAAGTCATCAACAGATCTTACTGCTTTGTCTGCAGTGGAAGTAGAGCACAGCCATTCAGGCACTGCACGCTGCCCAAATAGGAGACTCTTTCTCCAGGGCTTGTGATCAGGCTGGCACTCCATGACTGAAGCCACTGCAGGCCCTGAGACAGGCCGCAGCTGGGAACACAGCTCTGCCAGAACAGAGAGGATGCACCCACACAGCCCAGACTGTGTCTGCTGTAGCTGATGAGTCCGGACTAACTTGTAGGATCAAAGGAAAGTAACAACTGTTGCTGCAAAGCTTATTTGCCTTGATGTGTATGTTCAGAGATCAGTTTTCTGCTAATAAGTTCCAAACATACACTTGCTAATGTGTCCACATGAAGAGCATGTCCTACATTTATTTTATTCCATGTACTTTGAACTGTGTCTGGATAAAACATTAATATCCCTCATTTTCATACCAGGAGAACTGGATTTGAATTGAGCAAATAACATTTTTATATATCCAGAAGCTCAGATAAAAACACTGAAAGAAACTCTGAGGTGTTCAGAAATGCATCTATGTTCTCATTCCCCAGATGTTGAACTTGGGCTCCTTTCTGATCCAAGCTTGTGAGATCAAACTAAACTATACACTTCTGTTTGTTATTTTAATAATCACATTACTTCCCTTTCCCTGTTTCAAGATAATTTAGTGCCACCAGGATCAAACATATAATCACACCACAGTTCTACAGAAAGCTAATATATGCTATTTCAATTTTTAGAAATTCCAATAGATTTTTAGAAATTCCAATGCTTCATATAGAGCACACAATATGGCCAAGCACAGTTTACGTATCTGAAGAGAGCTGCTTTCCCAAATTATCTTGAGTCTGAGAGCCGTTCAGTTTTGCAGTCCTTCCTTTCCTTGATGCCATGTCATCTTCATTCAAAAGCCGATCCTTTGAAACATTCCTATCCTGACCAAAAGCATATCTGGAGGGTTTTGGTGAATACATAAGTATTTAATATGCTTTTATGTTTAATGAAGTTCTACATCTTTCAAAGATCCCCTCCCACGAAAGTTTTCTCCAAATTAATGTTTTCTTACTGATCTAGCAGATTTAGGGATACTTAATTAAAAAAAAGAAAAATCAACCCCCAAAAAACCACACTCCACACCTCCCCAGATATATACACACTGAACCCACAAAAAAAGAAAAAAAAAAAAAGGAAAAAATCCCAACCAAACCAAAACACCATAAAAAATCCTTACCCTGCAAAAAGAATATAAGACTCAAACTGCTGCATTACACCATACTATAGCAACATTTCAAGCTGAAATCCTCAGTAAGTTCAGATGCTTGCAAAGAATCAACAGTCAAGCTGCATGTGAGCAGTCCCATGTGTCCCATGCAATTCACATGCAGTAAGAATGGGGGGGACACACGGCACGACTCATCACACACACACACACACACCAAAAAACCCAACCATCAATACATTATTCTTACTATCCTGCTCTCTCCACGTAAATCCTGATTAGCTTCAGTGGGAATATTATTTCCTTGTCATGAATGAAAAGATGAGAAAGCTCCTCACAAATGGAGTGCAAAGGAGATGCTGGGAGAAGCTGGAATTACAGAACATAATAGCAAAAAATTCTGAGCTTCTAAGTGGCCAGCTTGGCCCAATCCAAGGGACAGATCTGTAATTTAAATAGTTCAAAACCAGAGTTTATAGCAGCCAGTGTGAGGTCCTCCCCAACAGCAAGAAGCACCTAGTTATGAAGGCCAGTCAGCTCAATTCTGAAGCCTTCAAATCGCTCTCTGAGTTACAAATGTTATAAACCTTCCTATGTTCCTCAGCTATCTGTCAGGCAGTGATGGTCTGTATTTATTGCACTCTGAAACCACATTAACTCTTTCTTTGTCACCATCTACGTATTGTTAGTATGCAACATGACATGAGTTTGGGTCCACACATCTCTACACAAAGATAAAACTGTCGAACTTTTTGTAATGCTATTCTACTAGAATTCTACTAGGGTGAGCCAAAGCTCATTAAAACTGATGGAAGTCTTTCTTCTTCACTGCAACAGGGGAGAGACACTTCCTCTCTAAATAATGTATTTAAAACATACCACAAAAAGACATGCATTACAAGAAAACACAGGTTTTAAGCACAGTTTTGAATGAAAGTTGTATTTTACCAAGCATCTATTTATTTTATCAGCTGTAATCACACCTCTAAAATGAAAAATGAAAAAAACCACAACTGGATGCCTGTTTAGTTTGGGAGAAGGGCAGATATTTTGTCTGTATCTTAAATGGAAGTGAAGCAGACTCTCTCCCTGAAACATTAACCATTTCAAAAGATCTCATTAAAAGGTTTCTCTGTTTTCACTGATTATTATGTAGCGACTACAAGAACACCTATAAATCTGATTGAATTAGGTTTTCAGGCCTTTATTCCAGATAATTTCTTCTCCCTATGTGGACTTTCTCAGGAAATGAGATTTAATGAGTCATAGTCCTTACTGATAATCACAGGAGAGCTCATTAGCTTTCTGTCAGATTTGTACCCACTATCTGCCCTCAATATGCTTGCGACTTACTAGAGCTAAATATGACACTACAGAGAAAGCAGACATACTCAGATGAAGCAATACAGTGGATTTGAAATACTATAGAGATAAATATTTCTCCTTAATTTATTATAAGAACTTAAAGTAAAAAATCAACATGCCTTCTCTCCTTTTTTTAAGCTTTCTCTATTGTGATGGCTTTGCTGACAGCAAGACACACAGTATTAGAGAAAGTAAGAATGACATTTGAAGACTCCTTGCAGATTAGTAGCAGAGAACTCTAAACAGTCCGTAATACAAGGCTCTGGGGACTGGAACACATTTCTTCTCTAGCATACAAAATTGTGGTTTACCACAATCCTGCAAAATCTTCAGGGTATCAATGACAGATTAATGCCTGAGACAGTGCAGGTGAACCTGCTTTTTGACCTGCCCCTCCCACATTTGCAGCATTCTCTCTCAAGTATTTCTGATTGGGTTCTTACCTCTCAGCCCATCATCACCTGCACAGCCTACTGCCTCCTGGTTCTGAGCTGCTCTGTGAAAAGGAACTCCTAAGCCCCACAGCTGTAGCACTGGGAAAGATGCTTCTGCTCTCCACACAACACGCTATGGAACAGCAGCGTTCATCTGATTGTGAGATATGAACAGCCTTAGTCTTTTTCCACCAACAGTTCACATCTCCCAAAAGCAAAGGAAAAGTAAAGGTGTGATTCTTACTTCCTGTGTTGCAGTTCAGCTTGACATGGCACTGTTTCTTACTAAGGGCACATTGCAAGGTGCAGGTCTAAGCCTACTCTTCCCAACTAGGGCAGCATTTGCTTTTATCTCTGTCTGCAGCTTTCACATAACATCATTTTTTAGGTGAAAGGGAAAACAACTTCTACTTCCTAGAAAACTGATGATCACTCCACTTTCACAAAATACCCCCTTTTCAAACACGTCTTAAGGACCGTCCAATAAACAGGCATCAAACACAGGTAGGTGTTTCACCAGACTGTACTATGTTAAGTACTCATCTTTTCCAAGAAATCATCCATGCCAGGAAAAAAAAAATAGAAAAAAATTACTTTCTTAAGCAGTTCACCAGTGCCCAAGTGACAAGCACTCTTCTCAATTTAACAGGCAATAATATTTGGTTTTAACCCTCTCCCCTCACCCATCCTTAACATGGCTGCTCCTGTTCTCCAATCTATCATCTCCCCTCCATCATGTTCTTTACATTTTACATAGACACAGCAGTGGCTGCAAAGGGTCTGAACAGGCTGGCAGGCAGAGGAGGTTGTGTTGAGGTGACACATAAGGGCTGTCCCAGCAAAGGGAGTTTCACATTTCCTTTTTCCAGGGCTCAGCAGAACTGCCACAATCCCCTCTCCTTAGAATTTTGTCAATCTTTGCATATTACAATGTTAATAAAAGTTTATACAAATCATGGAAAAATTCTAAAGATGTGTGGTTTTAACTGTATTGGTAAGTCAACAGCCTTCAGATAAAGAAATGATAGCAGCAAAGTAACATCAGCAATGAATGGAACTACAGCTTAGCGTGTTTAGTTTAGCACCATCAACACCCCGGACTGAGCCAAATTATATTAAATCAGACAGGATAAAGATGAACCATAATGACCCTGACTTTGACATTGTCCTGCACCACAGACTTGTCTCTAAACTGAACCACTCGGTGGATAAGGAATTGGCTGGATGGTCACACTCAAAGAGTTGTGGTCAACAGCTCGATGTTCAAGAGACAAGCAGTGACAAGTGGCGTCTTCAGAGGTTGGGACCAGCACAATTTAACATCTTTGTGGTGACATGGACAGTGGGATCAAGGCACCCTCAGCAATTTCAGTGACTACACCGAGCTGTGTGGTAGGGTCCCATGCTGGAGGGAAGGGATGTGCCATCCAGAGGGACCTGGACAGTCTAAAGAGGTGGGTCCAGAAAAACCTCCTGAAGTTCAACAAGGTCCTGCCCATGGGTCGGGGCAATCCCAATCACAAATACAAGCTGGGCGAGGAGTGGATTGAGAGCAGCCCCAAGGAGAAGGACTTGTGTGTATCAGTGGATGGAAAACTGACTGTGAGCCAGCAATGTGTGCTCACAGCCCAGAAAGCCAATGGTATCCTGGGCTGCATCAAGAGAAGCATGGCCAGCAGGTACAGGGAGGGGATTCTTCCCCTCTACTCTGCTCTTGTGAGACCGACCCCCCCACCTGCAGTGCTGTGACCAGTTCTGGGGCCCCCAACATCAGAAGGACACAGACCTGCGTGAGTGGGTCCAGAGGAAGCCACAGAGATGATCAGGGGCCTGGAGCACCGCCCTTATGGGGACAGACTGAGAGAGTTGGGGGTGTTCAGCTGGAGAAGGCTCTGGGGAGACCTTCTAGCAGCCTCCCAGTACTTAAAGGGGGCTACAGGAAAGGTGGGGAGGGACTCTTTATCAGGGGGTGTAGGGATAGGACGACAGGTAACAGTTTTAAACTGAAAGAGGGCAGATTTATTAGATGTAAGGAAGAAATTCTTCCCTGTGAGGGTGGTGAGGTCCTGGCACAGGTTTCCCAGAGGAGTTGTGGCTGCTCCCTCCCTGGCAGGGTTCAAGGCCAGGCTGTATGGGGCTTTGAGCAACCTGGGCTAGTGGAAGGTGTCTCTGCCCATGGCAGGGGGCCTGGAACTGGATGATCTTTAAGGTCCCTTCCAACCCAAACCAGTCTGTGATTCTATGACCCATGACATTTTTTGCTAATTATTTCCCAAGTTATTTTAATGACCTGCTTATTCTCTATAAAGAGGGTTGTTACAAAGCAGAAACTTTCAGTGAATAACTGCTTAAAGAAATATCATAGGCCAGTAAGAAAAAGACAAAGAAATGTGATGAAATGTTTGATCCTATTCCTTTTTCATTCAGAATTATCTGTCAGATCTATCCTTTAATTTCACTCTCACACACTTCAGCACACATTCATGTCCCCACAGCACTCACGGGAACACATAATCTTAATTTTCCGAATGGGAAATAGGTACCTGAGTGATTTTTTTGCTGCACTAGACAGAAAAGTCAAATATGCAGCACTAGCTACTGGGCCAGAAATTAGACCTTGTCTATGCTACGCTTTCACATAGCTTCCGTTCCAGCAATACCTAAGCACTTCTGCTACCGTAATATATGGTAGCTGTCTTCACAAACATCCCCTAAGGTAGGAATTATGTTTATTTCCCTTCTTGCAGGTGAAGAAGCAAGGCAGAGCAATCTTCCCATGTTCTCAAAGGAAGTTGGTAAAGGAAAAGGGGACCCAAGTCTTTTGTGTACCATGTCAGCATACTTTATCATGAACCTACCCTTCCAAGTGGTCAGGTCACTTGAATGTAAGTGCAACCAGCCAGTTCTCCAACTAGGAACATGAGTTAAAGCAAAGACCTGAAATAATCCAAATCTCTTTTATGCCTTAGAATTCATCGCACTCTGCACTAAATCTTGTTTCTCTCCAGCTTGAATAAACTTTTGATAGAAGTTTAAATGATAATGAGATATAACCCATCTTTGACTTTTCAAAGAAAACTACCTTGGTCACAACGTAGATTGATGGTCAAAGCAACTGAGTGAGACCAGGAATTACAAATTCTGTCACTGCCTCAGGTCATAGCTCTGAGCAAGCAAATTCACCTACTTCATACTTTCCCTTACTATAAATGCAGGGGGAGGAAACAACTTGTAAGAGATTGAGATCATTCAGTGCAAACTTAGATTTAAACAAGCTATAACAGCTCTGTATTTTGAAGGGGCAATTTAGCTATTTATTATCAGTTCAATAGGTTTCATGTATAAGTAGTAGTTTTGCACGTTTGTCCTTTCCTATACCTGGGATCTCTCAGCTCCCCAGAAGGTCCATGTTGAGATGGTCCTTCTTGTCATTAAGAGTCTTTCCCATGGGGCCAGTGGGGGCCACTGAAGTTGCAAGTTCCCTAATATGGCACTTCCAGGTGACCAGGGAGAAGAGGGTCAGCTGTGCATCACAACAGGTTGTGTTGACATCACATTTTCAGGAAGATCCTGGGCTATTTGTCTAATCAGACCAGTTGCACATTTAAATATTTTTTATCTGTCATTTTCACAGCAACAGAAATGAGCACCTTTTTATGTCATTATATAAGCTCCTTTTCCCAGGAAGTTAATGATTTTACAGTTTGAGACACTGCAGATAAGGATTGCAGGTGTAATTCCAGCTCAGGATGACTTCAGGGTTCCAGTCTCAGTCATTAATCACTCGAGCTGCACTTTCTGGGTTTATGATTTTGACAAAATCCCTTCATTTGAATTATGGCCTTGTATTTAACACTAGGGTATGTATTATTCTTTATATAATTTTTAAACATAAAGAGAAACAACATGGAAGATTTAGAATCTATGACTTAAAAGTCTAGTCCTCTTATGGCATAGGCAAACAGAATGCTCTTGACTTTAACCTATGGGTTCCACTTCAAGCGTGGTGTATTTTTCATACATCATGGGTTTTTATAAATTTGTGGTATAAGGCACCAGAGCTACATTGCCAGCAAAATATAAGGAAAACAAATATGTCAGGGTAATGATGCCAGGACAATTCCTTATTGAAAAAAGCAGTTTATTAATACCTTATTGCTACAAGCTAGATCTTATTATCATCTTGGGTCATTTAGAATCTTATTAGGTATTCTGATGGTGGATGAATAATCCTGTGATAAATTCTTTGCCATGTCCTTCACAGTTGTCATAGCAGGATCATAAACAGCATTTATAACAATCTAGCCTGGAGGAAAAGGCTTACAATGGTCTGTTTAACATGCAGGAAATATTCAGATCGGCCGTGTCTGGTTAGATTTGAGACCCACAGGAGAGATACCAAAGTTAAATGTAGCATGGGTTTCTCTGAAGATTAGCTTTAAAAAAGGTTTTGGGTCAGGGACATGTGGACTAATGCCAATGATATGGCCACAAGCAGCCTTCTTTCAAGAAAGCCAACTTGAATAAAAACGGTAGCTGCAAGTTACTTTCTCACTGAAAAACCATGTAAGGTTACTTGAGCCACTACTTAAGAAGCATGGCCGAAATTATTTGCAATTGAATGGCTTGGAGCTCAGTAATCTACTTCAGTGACTATCGTATGGAAAAATAGTGTATGCACTCACATAGTGAAAAATATGCAGATTTTTGCAGAGCTACAGGATAACTTGCCTACACTGTGCAACTTCTTGAACTCTTGCAAGCTCAGAACTGAGTTCTTTAGAACTACTGCGAAAGTAACATGGGTAAAGTATGTTCTAGGAAAAAAAAATTACATTGCTTTGAGTAGGTATTTAAAAAAATTTTTAAAATCACACATAGTCTATGCATATAAACACAAACACCTCCCTATCAGTGAACATGATGAATTACTTGTACCTATTGTAATTCAGTGTCACATTCCGAGGTAGGATACCAGATTCCCAAGTCTAAGTGCAGGAACTGCGTTTCAAACCACCAGAACTTTTCAGAAGTTATTTTCAAATGCTAATAGGGGTACAAATTAAAGCTCAATCAAAACTAATTATGCAGGATCTGTCAGGCATATTTCAGGAGAGTGATAACAGAAATGGGTGGCTTACTGGAAGGGATTGTGGGGACAGATTTGAGTACAGCAATGTATATACACACTTTCTCCACAGCAGGCGATGTTGCTCTCTTGGTACAAGCATCTGAGACTATGGAAAGTGAACAGCAAAATTTACTTTTCTTATAAAAAGATTAATTGCCTCTTGCACTTGAATTTCAAATACATTAAATGAATGAGTTCTGTAGCTCTAGACCTTAAAACAAAGCTTGACTGTTGGAAAGCTAGCATAAATGTCCACGGCTGAGAAATGCAGAAATTGCATTCCAGAGCATTAACTGCTGTAGTCATGTGGACACCTCCAATGAGAACACCATAACCATATCCTAGGACTCGTTTGAGGCTGCAACTACCAGTTACAAGAAGCAATTTTGCAGACATCTATGCATGCACCAAATCTTACTACCAGCTTATAGTTATGACACTTTTAAGGATAGTATATGTGGCAATTAAGTCAAATGGCTGCAGAACAGTCACCATGTGAAGAGCAAAGTACTGTCAATTGCTTAGAATTTGGTCCCAACTTTAAAAACAAATCGTCAATAATTCTCAAGTTGAAAATGCATCTCAGAAAAGAAACCTTAAGCTAATCAGGTGAACTCTGAGAGGGCAAAGGCGTGAAGCTCACCAAATAAATAATTACTTAAGAGCAAATAGTTCTGAAACAGCTGCATTCTTTTATCTCCTGTATTCTCCTGCTTTTCTAAGTATTTGTTAGCCGACTGCAGATTCTGAGAGGTGTAGCTATACCTACACTTTTTAGCACTTTGGGGATGTACCAGAAATAATAAATCATAGCACTGTAATCACAGATACAAAGGATAAAGAGCTCTGAATTTAGCAGTTAAATGAACAGATAGGACCCTGCAGGAAAACACACTGTACAAAATCTATAGGGCTTGAAGTACTACGTAAGTTTAGCTGAAGTTGAGGCCCACTTTTTTTCCCTTGTGATTAACATTAGTTTAAGTATGTTCTTAGGACAAATCTAGCTGAGTTGAAGGAAAGCACACTTGTAGCACTCAGGCTGCCAAAGTAGCACAACATAAATGTTACAATCACACTGCAGTCATGATGATATCTGAGATTTTCACATCTGTAAACCAAGGGCAGGTAGGTTATGGAATGATACCACTAGATAAACAGAAGTGTCAAGGATTTATTTTTTTTTTTTCTTTTTTTATATAATAAAAGTCAGTTTTTGCTCTTTCTTAAAAAGCCATGCCTTCTATTGAGGAGTAAATATTTTAGTATTATATTTTTTCAATGTGAGATTTACATTGATCATCTTCCTTGTCAATTAAAGAAGCATCTTAAGTATACTATCACTGTGCACAGAAATTTAAAAATTGACTTTCTTTGCAAAAAACATAATAAAAAGCCTTTCAATCTGTTTTGATAACTGTACAGCTATAAAAAGTACCACATGTGAAGATGATTCCTATTTTGGATGTACAGATCAATACTCAAGCAGACTGAAAGAGCAGCAATATAAAATGAATACCTTTTAAAACTGCAAGTTAACTGAAAGTCTTTGGAGGTTTAAAATTGTTAGTATCATTCTATAAATGCACAAAATCCCTCCAAGGCATCTCTCTTGATATAGTCACCTAAGCATATTAATTGACAAAAATCTCTCTGATATTAACACATTTCAGATTTGAGGTATTCATAGGAGTGAGTCTTGCACTAAAAACTGAACTGTGACAAAAAGAAAGTATCTACCTTCACAAGTTAAATTTCTCTTTGTCTTTAAACTTAAAAGAAGTAAAATATGCTTATCCTAAAATAAGATTGCCTCTCTGCCTTCTGAGCATGTCTATACAGCTGTTTTGGACTGAAGTGAAATCTCAGCAGCATTATGCAGTTGCTTTTCTTCCTCCTCACCTGTTCACGTACAATCTCTTTTCCTGCTGAAATCAGTGGGACTTCTGCCTCTGATCTGGCCTCATCTGAATTAGGCCAACCAATTTCCTATCAGTTTTATTGCTAATATGAGAGCACACATGGCCCAGCAAGACCGTATCTAGTTGATTTCATAGCATTTTACATTATTACATAGCAATTTATGTTTCATATGCAATAAAACAGTCTAGTTTCTGCAGATATTATCCAAACTAGCATTCTTGACAAAGTTTAGCTCCACTGAGCTGCTTTTAACATTAAACTCATGTGAACTTATGTTTAAAAAATGCACATTACTGTATCCAAAAATTTAACCCATGGTTCAGCATTTTCACTCAGCTTGCAAAGCCCACCAATGGAAGTGTTCAGAGAGCATTCACAAATAGTTTTCAACAAAACTATCTGAGGAGGTTAATTTCTGTTCAGCTGCTTGCCCACAGCTTTTTGAGAAAGTGCTAGTGGTAAGAAGTGTAGATATAACCCATTGGCAAAGGCAAGATAAGACTCAGTATGAGCTCATTCACACAGAACAGAGCTTGCTTTAGTTCACTGCCACAGACTGACAACTCTCTAATTGAGTTACAGCAACCTGCTCTCAGGTTGGGTGGTAACTATGACACAAGCACCTTTCCTCTAGTCTGCTAATTCACGTCAAACCCAGCTCTCCAAAGTACCTAGCAAACTGCTATGAGGCTCAACAGGAACCACAAGAACAAAAGTTTTTTCATGAACAGGCACCATCAACTCCCAGCTCAGAGGTTAAATGCCTTATCAGAAATTTTGTGACTTTGGGAAGTTATTTTTTCAATTGATGCCTGTGACAAAGCCTTTAACGGCAACACTGCTGAAAGAAATTAACATTCACCTCAACGCAAAGGATCCTTTTCTTTTGTATAGAGAAATAACATGCATTCCCAATTACAAGAAAGGAATCAAAATATGCTTGCCAAGTGTGTTGACTAAATATAAGCCCAGCAGCTAAGAGTTTCATTTCCCTCCCAGATGCTAATGAGAAGGAGGGTGGGTCAGTGGCTCAGGAGAGAGAAGCTGAGTCAGGCTGCCCCACGTTCTGGTACAAACAGTAGCAGCCCAAAGGGGACTGGGCTCCCTGCTGTGGCTGCAGGCCAGGCCTTACCTGCGGTTTGTGGAGTGAAGCTCAGTGCAGCAAGGCAGGCACAGCTGAATCTCAGCTTCAGGTGCATTAAGCAGATTCAGCATTTTTATGGATATGAACCCAACGCTGGTTCCTGAGCAACTACAGGTCAAATTATACCTTCAGCGGGCAAAATGCCTTAGAATTATCACTTAGATGTGAAACACCTGTAGCACACCAACAGAGAAAGTGATAACTGGGTCAAATCAACTCAGCTGTTCAGCAATACAAGCAGCAAGAATACATGCAACATCTTTCTATAGTTGTACCTCACTGACAAGATGCCACTGCACTTGTGTGACTATGCTGTTGATCCAGAATGTATAGGTGAGAACAGTCAATAATAGTGCAGAACATTCTACACTGACATGGTACTACCTCCCAGGTAATTCAAGTGACAGATAAACAGTGTGTAAGACTGGCTTCCAAATCACTTAGAGCAAAACACAGAAATATGGTGAAGACTACTGAAGAAAGAACGGTAAATCCAAAGTGAAGAGATTTACAAAATTTCCCTTATTTTTCTCAAAATACCTTGCATTTGGTTCTGTATCCTCTTCTTAGGTCTCAAATAAACTCCCCCTCCCACTCACTCCCCTGCAAACACAAGTATTAGTTAACAGGTTTCCAAGGACCTGACTTGGCACTCTCAGTGAAACACCTCTTTAATTATCCTCATGTACTGAGATTCATTTATAAACCATTTCCATTGAGACTGTTTGATGTACACTATAAAGCAAAATGTGCCCATATACATATTTTCCACTGTAAACCAGCAAAATGCCCAAATGGTAGCCATGCTCTTTTGCACTTTACTAGATATATGTGAGTAACTAAACCAGCTGTCCTTTAGTATCAGAGCCACTCAGCTGTGAATAAATAAATGCTTCTGGTGTACAAACTGTTGATTAGATCAATTGCCTTTACAATTCCCTGTGAATGCTATATACATTCACTAACTGATTGTCTTAACTGTTGCCAATTAGAGCTTAAATGTCTAATTAACAAGAAATAGACAGAGTTCTCCACTGTTGACTTTGGAAGACTATTACCAGTAACTCTACCTGTACAACAAAATGAGATGAAGAGAGGGAGAAAGTGGAAATGTATTTAGAAATATCTGAACAGCATTAAAGTGTATAAATACATATGTATCAATATATAGCATGGGTTTAAATGCTCCTGGCTTACTTCTCAATACATAGTTTCTCCTAGAATATACCATCACTGGTTTCTAGTGATTTCTGCTTGATTCCTATTGCCTTCTCTTAGAAAATACAATCACTTTTGAATATAAAGTGACTGTAAAATAAGAACCTATAACACTTCTATCCAGAGTCATTTTTGCTACAATAATCTAACACATTCATGGTCCTGGTATGTAAGTGTCTGGAATCATCCTTGTAAGCAAATAATGTGTGGACTAGACTATTTTTCCTTTAAAAAAGCAATATATTTTGCATTACTGATAATGAATCTTACAATAAATGAAATGGAGAAAAAGCAGAATAACAAACTCTACAATGCAAACTTAGTGGATTCATTGCAAGTCTGAACAGTTCATCAACACAGATTACTAACTACTCAGATGTGCTTTAGAGCCAGTAGCTAAATACACTGGTAAATACCTTGATCATGAACAGAAAGAGCATTATACTTCACTGTTAAAAGCAGTTTTCACTTCTTGAGCAGGATTAGACTATATAACTGCCCAGAGCTATACAAATAAATGCCGTTTGGTGCTACCTAAAACAGAAATCTGCTGAGAAAGACATTTGAAACTGGCAATAGATGCAGGCACTGCAAATAATTTTTCTGCATAGATGGATGATGCACCAGAGACCAGCTCTGATAATAAAAACTACAATAGCAGATGTCAGTGAAATAATATTAGCAATGACATGGACATTCTACAAAAGTCAATGAAAAAAAAACCCCCAACACTTCTCAGGTACATGTGTATGTTGTTAATCATAATTAAGGCAAGTGTGACAGTTTCTTGGCAACAGATACTGAGTTCCCTTTCCTGACAAACAAATCCTGCAGGAATACTCTTTCATTACACCAAGCCTGCAGTTCTTTGCACTAATATTCTCCATTTGGAACACTCCAAGTCATAGGGAAACTTTTGTTTTGTCAATTGCTTTTTGCTGGATAATCACATGATGATCTCCACAAAAGAAAGGAGCAAGTTTCTCATTAGTAGAGTAAAAAGAATTTTAAAAGCTAGTGATATAAACCAACATATATACTATTGTAGACAGGGGCAGGAGAATGGGCACAAGAGATTCACAGCATCCACATTAGGGACCTAGCACTATCTATATACTCAAAGAAGATTCAGAGCACCAAGTGGAATACTAAGGCATGACTATCCTAAAAGCAGTAAGTGAATGATAGTCCCTCTGAATATGTGTTTTTGCATGCATAATACAGTATCTATAACACCTAACAATGAGCACCTATATATAAATATTTCCAAAAAAGCAGTTTATAGGTATACTTACTATCAACCTTTCAGTAATTAGGGAATTTTTGATTCTTCAACAAAAAATTGGTGATTTGGAAGGAAGAAAGTATTTTCAGATAATTTTTTTTCCCTTTCTTTAAAAAACATTTTTGATGGCAAAGTTTTGGCCAGCTGCAAGTTTTTCATTCAAAACAAGTCACATATTACCATGATTCATTATATTTTTTCATAAAAGGAAAAACAGTTGATTAAAAAATACTGAACCACTTAATATACTATAAATGCATGTATTAACTAAGAAACATGGTTATGATTCTAAAAGAAGGTGTAAATACCACAGAGAGAAAAGAAATCCCTTACAGTATGTATAATTACATTACTGATAATTATATCTCAGTAATGAGGAAATTACAGTAGAACACCAGCAAAGCCTCTCACAATAAATTGCACAAGTTTATGGAACAATCTCTTCAGGGAAGTGTGTGGAAACTCCCTACATCACCTGAAAGACATAAAACACGGGAGATGAAACACATTCACAATGTGCTGTGGGGACAATACTGAGCTGGAAGAGAGATGGACTGGTCTTTTCCATTTCTCAGTGCTGTGCTATGAGCCTAGGAGTGGGGTTTAAAATCACCACCTCTGCTGTCCTCCGATTTTGTTGTCTGTTCCTGGCTGTATCTCATGTTAGTGAGATCCCATAGGGTTTAGCAATTAGCATGAGGAAAGCAGTATGATAATCAGAAGAAATTAATGGTTTAAAAACATAATCTTACACTTCCCCTGAGACTTGTTCCATGCAACTGGATTCTCAAAGAGAAGAAAAAAAAAAAAGAACAGGTAATTGATTCTTATTAAGAGAATGATCTGCCACAAAATGCTATCTATGTGAAAAAAGATGTGAATTTTAAAGTGCTCTCAGAGTTGGTATGAACGGAGTCTCTAACTAGCTGTCTAAGGAAGAGGGGCTAGGATCTTCCATGCCACACTGCTATTTTGCACCTATTCGGAACAGATGAGCGCAACATGGATCTTTGTGTGCTCACAATCAGTATCTCAAACAGGGATGACAACGTGACAGTGAAATAGTAATCTCTAGGTTTTTGTCGGCAATTTCAATGAGAAAGGTGGAGAAATGAGCATGTACTGCATGCCTCTCAGTCTGCTCTTCAGTGGAGAAGCTAGGACAGCTCATGAGTTGTGGATATTATCAGACTTCATAAGTTATATATTGTACTTAACTAAGTCCAGTGATGAATTTTTATAGACTCTTTGGAAAAGACTGAGTTACAGACTTTATTCCCATGGTTAACTATGCTATTAAACATGTGTGTTATTTATTCTGGCTTAATTTGCTATTTCAATGAATTGATTAATAATGTGAAAAAGCAGTCACATAAAGCAGAAAAAACCTTCCTGGTCTTATTTCAATGAAGGTAGAAACTAAGTGGATCTCTTACCAGCTTTTCAAAAAAATTATGTAGAAACACTCAATCTCTTCAGTCCAAAATAATGCTTCACATACTCAGTGAGTCATTCAGCTTTTGATTAAAATAGATTAAATTTTCAAGATCTCTATTCTGGGAAAAAAAAAAAAAAAGAAAAAGAAAAAAAGAAAAAGTGTTTCATATATAGCGTTTTGATAAATGTACAGGTGTCTCCACTCCACATTTTCTTTACACAGTTTTATCTATACAATACAGGTGATTGTGGGAAGCATTTTTTCTTTAAACTTGTTCATTAGTAGTGCCTGTTCACACAGAGCAGCCTTGCCTCAAACATTTGCTCGTCAAAGAACAAGGCTGCGTGCAAACTTTTGTTCCTCAGTTTCAGAGACTCCATAGCAAAAATTAACAATGTAGTGCATCTTCCCGTAACTGAACATCAGCTCGCACAGCAGAAAACCAATTTGGAAGTCCATGTGAAACAGCACCACCTGGTGATCTTTGTCATAATGACAGTATGTCTTCAATGGGTACTCAGAAATTTGCATTTTTCCCTTCTTCCAACATCGTAAGAAAAGAAGGTTAAAAAAAGGTAGAGAATATCCCCAATCCTAAAAAGTTGTAGTTAAAAATTTTAAAATTATATAAAATGTAAAAAAATTAACATTAATCTAAATCTCAAGACACCAAAATATTGCAGACAATCTTAGAGAGATAATCTTTAAAGTGGAAAAATAAATTTCTGCATACAACCGAGTCAATATTGCTTTGAGTCCTTCATTTTTCTGTTTTCCTCTTTGACTGAAGTTTTGAAGCAGAGAAGTTAGCCACCCACATCCATTAATTTTACAATAGATAGGGTTAATTCCATTCAGGTGTCTGAAAATATTAGTTTATATCCCTTTTTGAACACATCTGCATACCTAGGAGCCGTGAAAAGCAGTCCTTCCATCTCTTTGTGCAGTTCTGCACCTAAAGTCTCCCCTCTGATTCTTCCTGCCCCCCAAAATTTTATCTTTTTTTGGACAAGATCTCTCACTAACTTTACAGATCTTCCCCCATCAAAATACCACCTTTCACTCTTTCTCCCATCAGCCAATATTCTCTTCTATATCAGGTCATTGCCTCATAACCATTTTTTTCCAGGCAGCAAGCCACATTCCTCCTGAACTACAATAGAAACAGATTATGTCACAAGCAAACAAATTTTGGTGTTTTGTTTTGTTTGTTTTTTTAAAAAAGCACCTTGTATTGTAGCATGGTAAGAACAAGTCACCTGGCAAAGGCAGATCAGGAAGATACGAGACCAACCTCAGCAAGAGACTGATCAAACAAAACTGAAATCAACCACCATCAAGAGACCAGTTTATCGCTAGCCACAAAACCACCCTTTTCATAGCAGGGAGACAGCAGTTGACCTCCCTGCAGGAGAGGTGGCTGTTGGTGCTTCCTCAGGAGGCTCACACTGACTTTCCTTCTGCTGGCTGGAATGTGAGGGCATGAACACAACTCACATCAGAGCATGTACCCACTTCACCTGGGAAAGCTGAGCTGTAGAATATTAACCTAGAGAGGCCTTGTTTGAAGGGATATCTCATACATCAGGAATCTCTACACTTCTATACATAATAACAACAACTGATTTTTGAAACGTATAGCTTATGTTCTTCACAGACCTGGAGTCCCCTTACAGTCACCATCTTGCAGCATCATGCCCTTAGTAGCTCCAAACAAAGCATCTTTAGTATCAGTCTGGAAAAAAAATAGCAGAACTACTGTATTCAGACAGATGTCAAAACAGTTCTTTTTCCCCAGGGACAGTCTGCCTGACTGCCCTGCTGGTTTTGTCATTCTGAGAGCTCAATACAACTCTATTAGGATAAATTTTGTCATAAGATAAATTGCATGCTCAAAATGCCTCCTGAAGTTTCAAAATCCACAATTAACAATTTCATATTCATAATGGTAAACATCAATACATCTTCCTCAGGAAGAAAATACCATCTGCATAAATTTAATGAGTACTTTAATACAATGGTATTTTTGTAGCACACTCAAGCCACTATCTCTCTTGTGAAGACAGAATATTTGCTGGAAAAGTACCGATAGTATTGTGGTTTCTTAAATTATTTTTACAGACTCCACAAAACAACTAGATATGTTCATGATTACAGGAGAAACATACCTAAGCTTCAGAGAATGGCAACACAGACATTGCTCTTTTATGCTTTATAAGGCTGGATATTCAAGGCCAATGGAAGCTCACATCACTCTTCTCTCCAGAATCATGGATTGTGTTGATTTTTTTTGTTTGTTTTAATTTATACTCTACAGGTATTAACCTGTAGAAAAGCTACTAATGGAGACAATGCTTTTTCTATAAAAAAGCAATACCTTCTAAAACTCAATTTATTTAAAAGGAAAGCTAGATCCCAGGATGCAGATTTGTCAAAGATCTTTCCCTGATGTCTAGTGAGATCTTTTGCATTTTGGGAAAAACACGAAATGGAAAAAATCCTCTCCTTGATTTTGTTTAATTTCTCAGCACTGGATCCTTGTATTACCTGCTTGAACTGAGTTGTTACTAGAAATTTATCTAGCAGCTAAATTTCTTTTCCAAGCATTTGATGCCAAGTATGACAGTCAGCCCTTTGGCATTAGAAATAGATTCCATAACAGATATATAATAGCACATGATTGTTTATGTGCTTTGATGGAAATAAAGGAGAAGGTCATAGAGAGCTCAGCTTGCAGAAGGTATGACTGGTGCTCTCTCAGAAAATAAGAGTAACTCTTCAGGAAAGGTTGCAGAAAGCATTTTGGAAGAAGATGCACAAGTAGGAAGAAAAAGAAAAATTGCACATGAGCTTTTTTAGAACTGGAGATAACCACTTTGACCACAGATGATAAAGGTGCAAATGGAGTAGCACAGCAGTTTGATCCATTTTGTCCCAGACCATTAGGATTATCTAATTATGCTCATTGCATACACTAAATACTTCTGATCTGTAGCACAGACACCTTGCCCCCTTATTTATAAAAACTATTTATAGCAGAGACATTCCAACAAGTTCAACTCATTATTAGAAATATTAATATTTGTTGTTTCCGTTTATAAAGGAAGGAATAACACCAATATTAAAGAAGGAATGGCAATGAGCAGTTAAAATTAAAGGTTTTGATCCTCTGCCACATGACTCAGCAGGCCTAAGTCTGTAACACACTTCTCTGATTCTATTAAACAATTCCTAATTTGCAGACTAAAAGGGTATCTATACTTTTTGAAATAGAAGTCACCTCAAAGTGTACAAAGCTGACTACAAAAAAAGAATCAGTCAAAACTGCTAGCCACATCAGAAGACATTAGGGAAAGCTTAATATTTTCCTGAATTTCCAAGAAAAACACTATGTGAGAAGAGATACAGAAGTTCAAAGCAGCTTGTTCAGTAGTAGTGCTAGGATTCCTGCACACTGGAAAAGCAAGAGTAAAAGGAAATTTTCCATAACTGTATAAATGAACAGCATCCACCCTCTGAAAGGCAATATGCTGTTAGCTTCTGACACAATGCTGCTGCATTATTATTATCAAGGATTTTTCTAAGTTGTGGCAACAGTAAGCACCAATTTTTGGACTTCAAAATTACAGACAGGCTGTTAAACACCCACTGTTCTCCAGCATTCTTTTACTTACCCTCTAGTTCATATTTTTATTATGAATACTGCGTTCAACTTGTAATTTTCTAATCAACTGAAACTGTAAAATACTGATTAATCTAAATGATAACATAATTATAATGAAATCAGATGCGCCACTGATTGAAGGCAGATGCAGTCTGAAGAGAGTGATTGGTGCTTAAAAATGGCATTCTTGGAATAACAACAGGAACAACAAAGGATTTTTAATGCTAATTTTAGAATTTATAAGTAAATCCTATGACATACAGCTATTTAGAAAGATAGAGTGAAACAAGATTGGGGTGGAGTTTTTTGGCACATAATCTCTTACTTCTTTGTTTAAGAAGTCTCACGGATGAAGGAAAAAATAATTCAATAAAGGATTTTCATGATTCAAATGTCTTGTCCACCTCTCTTTCCAAATCACTCCAACTACATCTTCTATCAAGATCACTTGATATTTTTGGGTTATTTTCTGACCCGGTAAAGGAAGTCTAGTTTCTCCCAAATTGGCTTTTGGTCCTCTAGAAAAAGAAACACATATATCTCAGGTAGCTTCTGACAGATCTGGAAATCATAAGACTAAGTTAAAAAATGGTGGGGAAGGCTTTTTCTTTTATTTTGTTTAATTGGTCCTGATTTAAGTTGGGTTTTCACAACTCCCATCATTTATCTTCATTCTGGGTATCTAATGATGACTTTTTTTTTTTTTTTTAATAATTTTTAAATGAGTAGTGATGTCTCAGGTGGTGATTTAAGAAGCCATAGCATTCTTTAAACAACCAACCAAACAAAAGAAACCAACCAAAACCCTAGACTAGAACTATGTGGCAATAAGATCACTAAAACTAGCAACACCGTAAACTTTCAAAAAAAAAATCAATGTTTTTCTAGTTCTGGCCCTTTATAAGTCTAGATTCCATGTTTTAAAAAATACCAGCACCTAAACTCTAAAACAAATATAACTAAAAGTTTTAAGAGACCATGTTTAATCCAAACATAAGCCCTCGATAAACTAACAGGGGAAAGCAACTTATCCATTAAGCTGCTATTTTGAAAACAAGGGACTGAACATCACAGCTACAGAACACAAGCCTAAGATCCCAAAGCACCGAGACATGTGCATGCTCTGTTGTGGCAGCTCCACCCCGTGTCCTGCTTCTAAGTGACACTGTGTCATTCTCCCTTCCTTATGCCCTAAACTGTTTGATTCAAGCCATGGGCATGGGAAGTGAATCTCACTCCATGTTTGTTCACAGACACACATTTTAGTTGTTCCAGAATGCAGGTTTGTAATGCAGGCACTGTATCATAAGGTCGCAGAGTGAACTCCCTGCCTCATTTATCTATTTCTTCTTTCCTCAACCAATTCTGATGTAAGAAATTTAATTCCAACTGCCTAAATTCCCTTTTTGGTAGCTGAATACCATATTAGTGTCCACTACCTTACTCCAAAAGCAGAGTAAGTAACTGTACTGTCACTGAAATGAGAAAGTGACCCCAGTTACAACTGTATGAGCACTTGGATGTTGCAACAGGCTTTTGATCCACCCTTTTATGTTGCTCATTACTCAAATTCCCTTAGGATTTACCCTTTTTTGTTGTTGTTTAGGTTTTTACTTTAGCTTCCATGCAGGTTTTAGATTGAGATTCCTAAGTTTACATAACATCAGTTCAGCTCTGAATCAAAGGTGTCTTACCTGATCATACAAACAAAAGACTGAAGCAATTTTAAATTTATCTTCTCTTTAAGTCTTATTACAGTGAAGTCTATAAGAAGTACAGAGAGGTCATTTTTCTAACATAATTGTTTCAAGTCAGCAAACTGAGCATGGTGATGATGCATTTTGAATTTGCTGCTCAAGCACATTCTATAGACACTTTCCGATGCTGGAAGGACCTAAGAATTTTGACAGGTGGCGTAGACCAAACCAGCTATTGTCCATCTGCCCAAGTCATTTGCCTCAATAGCAAATAATTTTCAAGATACAGATAACTTGGAAGCCACTGAATACTTACACCCTACACCCAAACAGATTTTATTACAAGAAAGAAATACCTTGGAATTTCCTTTCTTCGGAATAATCACTCTCCCTTGTATTTGTTATCAGTAGCTGAAATTCCCCACCACACTTGCAGCCTGTCCCCTTCTTTTGAGAGCCTTTGTTATCACTATTAGAGTAATCTAGAATCAAATAGAGGCTAACCACTCTGATTCAAATGCATCATACTGAAGATTGCCTCATGTGGAGCCTGAGTTTTCTGAACTTATCTTCTGTCTCCCATAACATGAAACAATTAAAGATTTGCTGCATTAATTTTACTAATCTTTAATAGATGATAATTGGAATTAAGTCTCCAAAGGGAGGGTTTGAGTGTGTGTTTATCAACAGAAGATTGACAATGATTGATCAGAAATAAAACCAGAATGCTTAGTCTAATTACTTTGTTGGTTATCTGAATATAACTCACATTTTATTTAAAATTGTTTGTCTAGAAAAACAAGATTGCCACTGGAAACAAGAAATCCCTTAGCTTTCTTCTTTCCACTGGCAATCTGCTAACAGCAGCAAATTACATTCAAATTGCACATCAACTAGTATTAGTATTAATTGTAAACTAACCTCAGTTCACTTAATTGTGGGCATAATGAAGTATTACAATTAGCCATAATATATTATTTAAATAAGAAATATCAATATTATTTAGAGCAGGTGCCAATTATGGCAGGCAGTGAAATATATCACCAAAAAGGATTTCAATTAGAAATTCAATTTCAACAAAGACAAAGGTCCCCATCACTGGTAAAATGGCTAACAGCTCTAATGCACATCACCTCCATGGGGGCAGGGAGGCTAACTTGGAGCTCACCTGCATTTTGTACCATGGATTTCCCAGGAGTTCTGGAGAGGCATGTCACAGACACAACTGCAGACTTCTGCACAACAGTTTTATACAACACTGTGCAGGAGGAAGATCACTACCTAAAGGTTCAAGATGCTAGTGTACTGATATTTGATCATAAAATTACCTGAATCAAAGTCTATAGTTCGTATCTGTATAGTCTACTGCTTGAAATTCTCTTTGCTTAAGAATATGATAAATACAAAACATAGTTTTGAATGGATTTGGATGCAAACCCTCTAGGGCTAAATACTTATATACCTCTTTTTCAGTCCTTTAAAACTTTCAAAATTCATTTCAGGCTTCTTATCCCAGTGCTCTGAAGTTCTGAGCAAAGTAGTAAAGGTTGAAGTTTAAATCTCCACTGACATAAATTTGGATTGAAGATGCTTAGCCCTCCTAAAAGAAAATTAATCTAGTGTTTCTACCCCCAGTTCTCTATCAAGATAAGGACATTCACTCAAAATACTCACGTCAAATTTACTGTCAGATAGCATAACCAATATTTTTGCCAGAATATATTTGTCTTTCCAGTAAAGAAACTGCATCCAACAGAACAGTATCTGCCTAAGTGGAAATAAGCTGCCTCTATAAAGCGACTTAGACTAATTTATACTAGTTAAACTTTATACTAAAGATGACTTATGCTAGAGCTGCCAAAATCAAAATTTCTTAGCTTTCATACATCCTCACTGCTTCATATCTCAGTTTGTAAAATTATAAAGTAAATGTAGCAACTTGAGGTTAGCAAAACATGGAAAATCTCAGGGGACAAAGTCAAAATAACAAATATGTTCTGTGTATTCTACGCTTCCTAGAAATGCTTCTGGGTTATGCTGCACCCTAAAACTGGGGTTGCCAACACAAAACATAGCATAACTGATTCTTTTAATTTTTCAAATATTCAAAAGCATTAGTCAGTTCCTGACATCATATTGCAAGAACACAAAGTAAGGAAAAGATTTTGATTAGCTAGGAAAAGTTGAAGAGAAAAATTGCAAGCTGAAATATGCTGCAAGTATGCTTAAGTTTCAGCCACAGGCCCACGGTGATAGAACTTTTCTTGCTGTACATTAAGATAATTTCAGTATACTACAATTATGTGCCTAATTAAAATTAAGAAATTAGAACACAGTTAAAAGGAATGATATTTTGCTCACAGCTAATTTCATTAAAGTATTAATGAACAGGACTCATTTTATGGCTAGAGGGCAACTACTTTCTGCAAAGTACTTCCATGCTAGCTAATTTATTCATGCATGAAAAACAATCCAATGAGAAATGAGTGAGCTGGGAACTGCTGGTCCTAATTAAAATATTTAAAACACCACGTCTATTCTGTTCCATCCAGCCAAAGACCTAAGCTAGGAGCCAGCACGATACCAATTAACATGGAACAAGCAAACACACAACACCCACAGATTCTGATTAAAGTGCATATTATTGCACCATACAATATATTGTTCTACACATGTATGCAAATGTTTAATTAACCCATGTCTAAATCTCTGTAATGTTCAGAAATCGATACTTTAAATCCTAAACAAGTGACAATCAGACTGCATGATGTTCGCTTTTATTTATCACAATGCCTTCTTTGCAAACTCGTTGGAGTCATCCTGCAATTCACGCAGTTAAGAATTTCTTAAGTGAGGGAGAGGATGCAGAAGCAGAGGAGGAAAAAGGAACAGGCAAAAGATTTTCTTCTCTGCATTTTAGATATCAACAAGAATGCTGGTTGCCAAAGGCTTGGAAATGGAACGCAATGTTGGGTTAGCCTCAGGTAATACAACATTTTTCATTAATAATTGAAGGAAGAGCCTGGGACTAAACCCATTTGTCAGTCTTGGACGGCAGCAACAAAACCAAAATAAAAATGCATCCTTTATAAACCAAAGAGCTGTTTGTGGGGGAAGAACCCAAGGGATAGTTCCCACAAGAGAAGAACACTGTAAAGGCTCAGAGAGAAGTTGGAGACTTGCAAACTTAGTAGAAAGCAGGATCAGAAAAACAGAAAATGCTCTAAACTTTACTTCACACACAGATGAGAAAAATCTGAGTTCAAGGAGACTTGAAAAAGCAGAAATTTGCCTCCGTTTGCACCATCGTAGGTCTTCCTTTTTGAAAAGTTTCTAGGGTTTTTTTCCCCCCCTCAGTTCATCTTCAAGCATTTTATGAGAAATCTGGCTCCCCATAGAGGTTTTTCTTCCCCTTTTCTATTCCATTTCCCTACAACACTCAAACACCAGTTTCTACATTAAATGCAGCAAATGAAAGAAATTAAATAGCCTTCCCTTGCTTTTTCTGGCTGATTGGGTAGGCTTACTTCTGCCCTTCCCTAACTGACAAGATTTGCCACCTGTTGATGGAAGCGTCAAATTAAAAAGAACCCACAGTTGTCCGAAATCCCACTAGAGCAGCTCTTACAAAAATTTTCCTATTATCAAACCACGGAAATCTGTTAGCACAGCCAGTACACATTCAATTAATGTGTGCTCAGTCTTCATGCACTGGCTGTGGAGTGGTGAGTTAGTAAGACAAGAGCGAGATCACACACACTCTGACTCTTCTCATTGTCAGGTATTTTGTAACCTGGAATTGATCCTCACCCTTCTCTGATTCAAAGGAAGACACTGAGACCTCTAATCCTCCAGAGAGTCAGGGATGCAGAGATACACGACCAGAAGAGAAACAGTCATGAAGGGTCAGGGAGCTCAGAAAGACTGAGGGTTTAGAAGGCAGATGAAGCTGAATGCAAAGGACAGCAAAAGGCTACAAGGAGCTTTTAAGGAAGAGGTATAGGCTGAGAAAAATTAAAGTTGCTGGCAGAGATAGTGAAGAGAAGTGTCTGCAGGGGAAAAGAGCAAAGAGAAGATCTGAGAAACAGAGAACAGAAAGACAGCAAAGAAAACACAGGTGCAAATCCAGTGGAAGCAGATAGCCTTACACCTGTGCTTAACAAGAGACATGAGCACATCTTTCCAGTTCAGGTGAACCAAGAGAACTGAAACACTAAGGAAAGAGTGAAATAACCACCCAGAAGGAAGTACTGAAATGAACTGTGCTTGTGTTACAGCACTGGGATGCAAGTTTGGTAATTCAAATTTAGCTCATGGCCTTGCCATACAATGTTAGGTACCACATCTAAACTGCTCTATAAAAACACCAGCTGTGCTTTGATAGTACTAGTTTGCAGTCAGGGAGTTATAACTTCCCATGAAACAGATTTGCACCAAAAATCAATAACAGCAGCCACCACTGCTGCTCCGTTTACTGAAAGTAAGCCAGAGATGGTGGTCTCCAAGTAGAAACTCTCTTATTACAGTATTTGTCAAGTGCCTAGCTCAGTTACTCTTCGTCAATCAGCTCAAGTTGTCTAGGCTCTGCCATAGTACAAACATCATCAACCGTGGAGTCATAATGGAACATCACAAATAAAATGGGCTGTAACCTCTCAAAGATTGCACTGCAGTTAAAAATCAGGCTTTTTCAGCAACTGCAGAAAGTTCTTCTTCCCTTTGGAATATCCCACCAGGAGGAACCTAATTAGGAGAATGAGACATCTAGAGGATTTTTCTTTTCCTCCCAAGCAAGTTTATTCAAGTTTAAATCAGAATGGATTTTAAATTTAAATGCTAAGACTTACAAGTGTCAAATTCTATCTTTTCCCTAAACACTAAAGGCAGGCAAGAATTTGTGGGGAAGGGAGGAGGAAAGAAACAAAAGAAAAAGGGATACTGAGCAACTCAAAAAAGGACAAGAAACTACTGAGCACTGTTAAAATCTCTAGGAATGCCCTATCTTTTGCAATCTTTCTTTAAAATTTACAGTTAAAAGGGAAGATCCACATCTTGCTTTATACCTATTTGTTT
Source organism: Athene cunicularia (assembly GCF_003259725.1). Lineage (NCBI taxonomy): Eukaryota > Metazoa > Chordata > Aves > Strigiformes > Strigidae > Athene > Athene cunicularia. The sequence continues at coordinate 5,502,191 of NW_020799112.1, read as the reverse complement.
AGAATTCTGACAAAGTAGCAATAAAAAAAAAAGCTACTTATGTACTGTGTTACAAACCTTTACAGCCACGTCAACTTCAGCTACAACTTTTTCATATGTTGACACAAACTGGGTCAAACACAGGCAGTGGTAGAAGAGCAAATAACGTAGGACATAATTCAGCAGCAATGGCTGGCAGTCTCCTGGACTCAACAATGATCTACAAGTACACTTGCAAGGTGTGGAAAAGGCAAGAATATTACTTGGAAAAGAAAGAGAGAAAGAGAATGAGAGAAAGCAAGAAAGGGAAGAAAAGGGATACCTGGTGATAAAAAGAAAAGGGGGATGAGAAGTGGAATCAAACAGAAAACGTAAGGCCAAAGAGATCTGAAAAGGAGCAAAGAAAAGATGTTCATAAAGGAAAAATATTGGGATTTAGGAAAGAAAAAGATTAGTTTTAAAGATAAGAAGAGCAATCAACACAAATGAGAAGAGTGCTTAAACAGCCATAGGAAGCATATACTGAAGACAGGACAGCAGGACCATCTTAAAAATAAAATAAATTTTCTCTAACATCCCTGACCTTTGAATTTAAAGGCCAGTCTCTGCTCAATGTCAGTTGCTATCAGTACTATCCACAGTGCTGTTGACCAAAGTAGGCACTTCAGGTAAACAAAGGTAATTTTATTGGTTTCAGTACACATTCCTTATGGCTGTTAAGTGCTCTTCACTCTTTTGCAAACCATTCTTTAGCCTGAGGTGTCTTCTGTGACAAAATCATCCTATAGCCTCCTAAAATGTCTTCAGTCTCCACATATGGATTCTGGTCTATTCCATCAATTTATTCAGTGAGGTGCATTGTACATCTCACTCTAGTCTCTATCCACTGCTCAATCTATGACCACAATAGCACTAACAAGTCAGATTCAGGATCCAGTGTGGTGTCCTAGGAAGAAAGATGACTTAAGGCTACCTCAGTCCCTCTTCACCTTCTTGGACTCAGCACAGTTCCTGGCCAAGTATGTGTCTCAAGATTAATGCATAATAATTTCCAGACATCATGGTTGTTATAAGTTTATTACCAGCTGATGTTGTTTCTCTTTGTCAGTATTTTTAGTGCTGAACCGGAAAAACATATGAATAAGTCCCCTAGTTAAATACTCTAAAGCCTGGAAAAACACCTTTACAGCTCACAAGAGACTAGAAGTTGTTGTGGTTTCCCCCTTCCCCAGACTCCTTTAAAACATTAGCTGCACATCACTGAATGGTAATACATTTGGGACCCTTGGAACTCTATACATTTAAGACAAAATCATGTCTAATGCTAAATAATTCTGCTGCCTGTCCTGTTATACTTCACAAGGGATCCACTTAAAAAAATCTTGTGTCCCATGGTAATCACTGAAGGAATTTTGCTGCAAACTACTCCACATGGAAACAAGACTGCTCACTTAGCATGACTGGCAAGATCAGGACCAAAGAGAGCTCTGGGTTGGTTTTTTTTCCTTCATTTCTGATTCGCCCCATATAAGAAAGACTGGGTACAAATGCTCATAATATGTAATTGGTTTCACTGGTGTTGAACAACCTCTCCATTATTCAAATGGCCCATTTACCAAGAGCTTTCACCTTGTCTCAAACTCTGGTTGAAGTGAAGGAAGTTCATCCAAAAAGTCTGTGTAATTTTTGTCAGTAAAGTGTAGTCTCTTTGCAAAGACCTACTCTTTTCCTTGAGATTTGCAAAGGAATTTGAATAGCCTCTCTATGCTGCATACAGGGATAAATGTCACCTCTCCAAATTACCAGTGACAGACAAACCTCTAAAGAATATACCTCTGTGGATTTTGTTACATTTCTGGGATTTTTAAAGACAAAACCAGTGTTTATCTGAGATTCCTGATTTTCTGAATTTTCTCAAAAGAGATGGTGTTTTCATTTATGTTCTAAATTAAGCAGCAAAGCAACATTTCAACATTCTCAAGTAGCAGGAGCAAAGAGCAAACTTTGAAGAAGACACCACATTTTTACACATCTTTAGCCAGACAAACATTAGTCCTTTTCCCTAAATGAAGCAGCTATTCTAAAGAATGTTAACTTACTGTTTTCTAAATATGCAGATGTTCTGTTGTCATAGTTTCATAAAGTAATGAACAGCTTCTTAATATTTAATAAACCTTGCATGCTGTCCTCAGGCAGGGAGCATAGACTGTTGATAGCCAGCTACTAAATGTCCATTCAAATACAGTATCTCCCCTTAAAATGTGCTAACAAACAGGTTATATCACCTGCAATGAAATGTGAATTGTTTCAGCCACAAAACTGAAATACTCTCATCCTACAAGAAACCTAGATAGGTAGCAGAGAAACCTGGTACTTCCTGTACTCTATTCTGACTCAGATAAAATCTTCACCTTGGGACAAATGCTTGTCGCTACTGGCATTCAACTCAGTCTGCTGTATGGCAAAATGACAGACCAAAGGACTTGATATAGTCAAAGAATGCTACAGAGAAGCTATTTATAAATCTCCTTCTTGGGAATCTTGTTTACTGTCTCTTGTGTGCAATGTAAGTCAATGTATTGCAATAATGATCTTCACTAATTGGATATAGAAGTCATTAATAAGAAACAGTAATATTTGTATGCTTTAGTACTGGCTTTTTATGTTGTAAAAGCAAAAACTAATGCTAAGGAAATTTGATAGAAATTAGGAAAAACATTAATGCAACTAGGACTAGACACTGGCCTTCAGCAAGTGCTGCCACACTAAGGGCCAACCTATGCATTGGATTCCGTGCTGGACTTTGCCAGCTGGCCTTGCGAACTAGAAGATGTGTCAAAGTGCTGTGTAAGAAAGTGCAAGGCAAAATGCAGGAAATTCCTAACTACTCCTGCCTGATCAACACAGGTGTACAAAGGACACAAAGAGCTGTTATGTATCTGCAGTTATTCAGCAAAATCATCTTTGTCACCTGACTCTGCTCACAAATTGCCAACACAGCTGTCATCAGTTTGAAATAAAAGAAAAAAGGCACATTAATATCAAAAGACAAAAATGAAGTAATCAGAAATAAATATGGAAGATAACTATTTCACCAAAGCCCGGTGGAGCTGGCAGAGAGAGTTTAGCTCTGGCTTTATAGGAAACACAGAAATAGGAAAAGGATAAACATGGTGCTTTAAATAGAAAGATTTAAAGATTCTTTAAAACTGATCTCAACTAGCTCTGTAAGATTTTGTGGACTGAACTTTGGCTTTTTAGGCTGTACTTCTTGGTGTCTAATTGGTTCAATGCCTGAAGAGAAGGAACAAACATGATTAGAGAAATGCAAGCTGTCTTTTGAAATCAAGAACCTCCGTGAATCTTGAATATCCCTTAAAAGTGAATTGGATCCAGCTAGCTAGTCCAGCGCTTTTGACTTACAGAAGCCTAACTGTGCTACATTTATTAATTTAAAAGGTTGCAATAATTATAGGGTCAGTCTTGCCTAGATAAATGCTCATGGAATACAAAAACATCACATGTATTCCCTGAAAGAATGCAAACATAAAAAGGGAAAAAGTTTGTACAAGACATACTGATTTATTCTTTCACTGATCAATATACATTGGTCCTTTTCTGCAGCAGCATGTGATCATACAAACCTGGGGTCATATCAATATGCAAGCCCTAACTGACTATGAAGCAAACTGGAAATAAAAATGTTTTAAAAGGCTTTTGCTCTGACATGTCCATGAAACAAACAACATGCATTGCAAAGAAAAAGAGCGCCTGCAGAAAAAAAAAATCAAAAGCAATAGAAGTTTAAATTTTGTATTTCTCAAAGTATCACCACCCCTTATTTCTCATTAAGATTTTGACACATCTGTTTGTATAACCAAAAACCTAACTACAACTGTATATTCTGAAAACACTCTAATGAGCTACATTCACCCTGTGGAGCTTTTAAAGTTTTAAAAAGGTGTGCAACAGTAGCTTTCTTGTGATACTCAGAGATGTCATTTTGAAACCAGAATGACATCTTTGCTCCTGGTCTTTTTCTAATCAAGTGAATTAGAAATAAAACAATCTCAGTTATTCGTAGGTATCACACTGCATGAGAATAGACATGGAAAAAGAGTTTGCATATTTCTGGGGAAGGAGGAAAAGCAAAGGTCTTTTTATCCCTTCCCATAAGCAAGGACACAGTTGTTCTGAACCCTTCAAGTGAGAGATCCATTTTATTAAGTAGCTTAAGTTGAATAAGCCAAAAGCCAGTGAACTTCGGATGCTGTAAGGAAATCATGGAATCAGGTATATTAACATTGAAGGCACAAAGTGGCATTGTAACTGGCAATATTTTTTTCTAAGTATTTTAAAACCATTAAACTTTTTTAGGAATTCATTTTTTTATCAGTCAGGTATACTATGTCTGCTGTGGTACTAGGGCCTTGAATGTCAGCAAGAAGCTACAAAACATGGACACACCCAGAAAACAACTTGATGGCAAAAATGTCTATAGAGAGGCTGGCTTTTTCTTAACCTTTTAAGTTAAGAAAAGTTAAGTTACAGAATCAGATATCGCTCAAAGTAGATCAGACCTTTGTTCTTTCCTGCTGAGACACAGTGACAGCAGATAACTATCACACTTGCTGAGTTCAGGCCTCAGTTTTTCCCACCTGTGACCTTCTAGCAACTACTGGATGAAAATGCCCAGTCAGCCATGTTTGGTAGCCTGAGGTATGGTTCTCCATGTGACGAACTGCTGGGATCAGTAGCTTGATTCTGTTATTGTCCCTGTGTAAATCTGCTTATAGATAGGTAGTCAGGGACTGCCCCATGCTTAAAGCTGGGTCGAAAACCAGATTGTATCCACAATTGAAAACAAGAATTAGAATGTGATACAAAGTTCAGGAAAGGTGTGCCACATCCCTGGGCTACAAGCAGTATCCAGCCAAGCAGGAAGGATGGATGACGCTGCTCTTGGCAGCCCACTACCAGGTGACTCATCCAGTGTTCACCATGCTTTCTTTAGGGAAAACGTAGATATAAAGGCACCCATTCTGAATAAATGAACTGGAGCCAGACTACAGCATCACTGTATAGTAAAAAGGTTTTGTTTCTCAGACAATTCACTAGGCTCCTCAAAAGTTGCACCAAATTCCTGACAAAAGATCACCTCCTGCAAGGCTGCTGTTGAGCCCCTGACCAACAGCAGCACTCAGGTTCCAAAGGGAATTTCTGCTGTACAGGTAACTAGACACACTTTTCTATGCTCTAAAGCTTACTGTGGTGTATTATGGAGGAAAGTAAGTTTCAACCTTTGAACTTTAGAAAACAACCATTTATCACACATCAAAATACTTAATTCAGAGACCTCGACACCTCAGATCTTGAGCTTAAGAGACTCCCATTCTGAGTAGAGACTAATTAAGAGAAATAATCAAGAACTAGGTGTTGAGTAAAAGTTAGCGCTTACAGTAGTAGGTAGAAAAAAACACCCTGAAGACTTATATTAAAAGGTTGAATGATGCACTAGCATAAAATTACTTAATTTCTTCAGCTTCATAACGATCTGCAAGTTCTTCAAGACAAACTCATTTGAAAGTTCCTGTCACTACGTACCTCCCTGTCCTATATTTAGATTTTTTTCTGCCATAATATGGCTCAAAAAAAAATCCTTCTTACAGAAACAGGCTCATACAGCAGGCTATGAAATTCTGTGAAATGGTGGATTTCCAGGACACTGTACTTCCAGCTATCTCAATATGTATGAATACAATTAGGCAACATCTGTGAAGAAGGGTCTTTAAGGCAAAGAATATAAAGCCTAAACAGCCTGGAATTGAATAATGAATGAGAAGTTTTGAAGCTTCCAAGCAAATAGAATGGCCGACTTGCCTGTGGAAAGCAGAATCTTGAATAAAGATGCCATTGGTGCAGCAGACAGAATCTATCATTTAAAGACCTTACACAGCACTCGTTACACACAAAAAAGTCTATTGAAATTATATTGCTCAAGCCTACAGGAGTGTTCCTGGGTAAGGAATGCTGAATAGGGCCCTAGTGAGTCAGTGAGTTGGTATTAGTGAACAGCAGCACTACTGTTCCTTAATCTACCTCTAGTAAAAGCCTCACCAAGAAAAACTTACCCTCTTGCCCTATGATATGACTGAGTTTGATTTCAAGTTTATAAGTGGTTTTACCAATATCTATAAATTCATTCTTCTAACTAGTAGCCAAAAGACACTAGCCCATTAGGTTTTAACAATCTTCACACAAACACATTTGGCATATTCATTATAGGTGCCTATGCTAACGCTCTGGTACTTGTGCTGTGGCTGCAATCAGATTTTGAAAGATCAGTATTTGTATCCCACATGTCTGCATGCACCGACATTTCAAGTAAGAGTACATATCTAAAAGAAAAGATCTAATTTTCTAAAAGCATTTTATCACCTGCCTGGTGATAATTTGGTAGCTTTAAGAATTTTAAAAAATATAAAACCTACTTTGTTTTATTCTTGAGCTTAAAGTTTCAGGAGGATTAGTATCTGACCCTGTCAACATCCTTAAATTAAAATCCTATTGCATTTTCGTAAGAGTCCATATAGAAGTAGTTTCATTTTCCTACCACACTGCTATAGTTAATAAGCTTTTTCCGTTGAGGAACTTTGAGGAATATCATCATCCAAAGTGGAAGATGTCTCAGAAATTAAAGAATTGCAAGTGCTGATTGGCTGTTGATAATATTAGTTTTCAATAATTAATTTATGTAAGAATATATGTATTTAGAAAATAATTAATCCTATAAACAATCATTAAAAATATACACATGCTGCATAAACTGGAGATGCCCTGAGCAATGATCCAAGCAGTAAGCCTATCAGAGGAACATGTCAACAAGCCTGTCATCAAAATAGCCTACTCCACCAGCCACAGATGCTGCACCCCTATTATAACTTGGATTAACTTTAAAAAAAAAAATATAACCACTACAAGAATTTTAAGCAGAAAACAGCTTTTTTTTTTTTATTATTATTTTGATATCACAAAAACCATTACAGACAACCTTCTCCCTCTGAACAAAAGGACTTTACGTATGTACTGTAACTCTTTTCTCTGTGGGTTTGAAATTACACACAGTAGTGCCAAAGGTAAGTCATTTCTAGAGGTTTAATACATTTCTGAGGTTTTTTTTCTTTTTCTCCCTCTTGTGAAATATATTTGTGGCCCACAGCAATCACTTTAGACTTTTTAGACACGTCCGGATAGAGATAGGTGACACAAGTAATCTACTTATCTTCCTTTTCCATCACCAATAAAAGTGACAGCCTGCCTAATTAGGCCTAATAAAGCAGCAGCCAAGAGAGGGGCTCAGCAGCGATCTAAAGAGAAATGGCATTGACCCACAGATACAGGTGCCGCCTTGAGGCAGTACTGGTATTGCTTTATCTTCAACACATTACATCTAGCTCATACCATATTCAAATGCAAGTAGCATGTTTTTCTCCTCAATTCTTAGATCAAGAACAAAAAAAAAAAACCTCATCTAATCAAAAAAGGCACTGACAATTTTTCAGCCTCACATTAAAAGCAAAGAGTCATTCAGAACAGTGCACTCCATATTCTATTTTATAATATCACTTTAAGCTATTTCTTTGAATCACAGACATTTCTTTGTTAAGAAGGAAAATCAAAAATTCATCAGAAGAAGTTCTCAGGTTTTTTTCAGTTTTTTTCCCCACCCCTTTTTTCCTTTTTTCCCCCCCTCCCCTTCCCTCAAACAGGGCTGTTGAACGGGGTTTTTAGCTGGAACCAACATTTATAGAAGTTAGGGATCCTTAAGCAATTATTAGCGGTGAGAGTTTGACATGCCCAAGAGTTGTCAACAACTGACTTTAAATAAAGTAGAAAGGAAATAAACGGTGCTCTCAGCAAATTAATACACAGCCTTGCAAATTAAAGATGTTGTGGTTTTTAAACAAGGAAAAAAGTGAACTTCGCATGAAACAGCATTTTAAGTATATCTTTGTAAAAATTATCAGATTGTCAAATGGCATGAAAGTAAATCAACGCTGCAGCTATATGATATTTCCACATTTGCTCAGAACACCAAAAAAAAATCTTTTTTTTTTTTTTTTGTCTGCAAGTATTATTCATTCTTATTAGCCCAAATTGCCAAAGGCTGTTTTTGTTCAACTAGTAGTGGAATACCACCATTTCCAGTACATTCCTTGCCAGTGAAGGGTTTGTACCAGGAGAGTTGAACACACAAAGGACTTTATTTCAAATTATTATTCAAGTTTCTGCCTTTTCTGAATGAAGTGAAAAGGCTACAGTTCTATGGTCCAGAAAGGTTGTCAATGTTTTGTGTAAGAACACCCCAAGTGCCTTACCTCAAATGCCAGCTTGAGTGTTATTAGTAAATAACACCAGTGATACCTGTCCTGACAATATTTGGGCTTGCTGTTCAATCTGGATGCACAGTATTGTGAGCAAAGCAATCTTTCATTAGAGAACTATTGCTTTGAAAATATGCAGTACTAGTCTGTGGAACTGACTGTCACAAGACATCATCAAGACTAAGGCCACTGGAGGGGAAGAAAAAAAAAGAAGAAAAAGGGAATAGAATATAATAATATCCAACTAACAAACTTTGGAAGGAAACAGACCTCCTAGTTCAGGGCATTAACTAGTCTACAAACACCAAGAATTACTGAAAAACACCCTTACTTATTTTGGGTTTTTTTTTGTTCCTTAATGACGGAACAACTGATATGCTTAATAGGAACATGGTGGTTCAAAGCCAAAAGACTTTAAATTTAATCAAAATATTTCAGTTTACCTCAGTAGCCTTGATTCAGATCTTTTAATATCATAGGAGAAGAATGTTTTAGAAAATTAGAACACAGAAAAAGCTGTCTCGTTGTGGATGAGAATAGAAATAAGCACAATAACATTTTCTACCCTTTTCCCCCCCATATAAACATGACCCTTCAGCATACAAAGCATTGGATAACAATACATTAGTGGGTGCCAAAGTGCAGTTTTACTTTTCATTAATTAAGGTTGTTAAAACAGTCCTTCTAAAGAACGGTTTAATTAATCCCATAGTTATTCTTTACATTTAAATTCTTACTTAGTGTAAAATTAAACAAAATAGTACATATTTTCCATGCCATTGAGCATGTAGGAAACACGGAAGATACAAATAAGAAATCTGTGAATAAGAAACACATCTAAACCCATAGTTCAGGGGCTAATATATCAACAGGCACCAATTGCAGAAGGACATATTGAAAAATTGGGATCCATTGTTCTGATTTGATTAATTCTGATGAAAACAAATGTTCAGCCTCAAACTGTTAATATTCTACTTCTCATTCATCGGTATGATACCTTCACAACAGCTGATACCTCTTGTCCTTGTTTGAGGCTTGTTTTAAGGGAAAAAGACTTCACCAGTTTACAATGTCCAGAAATTCAAAATTCAGACCTCACCAAAATGTTAACTAGCTTAGGAACTGCTGAAAAGGCAGAAGCACTGCTATTTTTAACAGGGGGGGTGTGTGTGTGTGTGTCCCCCCCATTCTAATAAAAACAGAATTAAATTTTTAAAAATTTTAGCCAGCTCTAATATGCCAAATGATGTGCAAGTTATGCTGAGCTGTATCGTCAACAGATTTGTAATTGGAAACTAAAGCTAAGTAAGGAACAACAGTCTTTGCTGACACTTTAAATGAGAACATAGGCATACTAACATAACCACTTAGATGTTCTGGGAACATATGTCTGCCACCAAAATAAATACCACCATCAACATGCTGAACACAGAAAAAGCATAAAACAATGTGAATGACAAAACACATTTCCCCCACTAAGAAACTGCTGTGAGTTACTCAATATGTCCAGCTTTGAAACCACTCAGGGAAGGGGGGAATTCCTCTTAAGTTAGGCTCAACTATCAGAATCACTCAAGCTATTGTTAGTATCAGCTCTACTGCAGTAAGTACTTGGAGGCCTCAGACTCCAACCTCAAAATGTTCAGTTAAATTACCAAAAATCTGTATCTAGGCTGAGCAAAATCCAAAGGATTTGCTTAACAAAAGCTTCCTGCAAAAACAAGAGCATCTTTCACCTCCTTGTATATCCACCTTTTGTTCTTAGTGGCCACTGTTAGCTCTGTTTCCTATTTTAAAGCAGTCATTTTGCACAGAAGCTTTGGAAGGTTATCTAAAGGGATCGAGTGGAAGGGTTGTAGTGGCTCAGCAGCATAAATTCAGTTGAGCTTAACAGAGAGAGAAAACAATCCCTCACCTTTAAATTCAACCTACCTCAAGAGTCAACCTGTCATCCCGCAGTTAATCTCACTGGTTTAGGATTCTCAGCAAAAGAGGAGGATTGAGGAAAAAGTAGTTACCCACAGGTAATGTCTCTGCATAACCACAGGTAAAAGGAATTAGTTTCTTTTATATTTATTGCTTCTGTCTTCTCCACATTGTGGAGGAAGACAGTTATTGCTGTTCCTTTTACATGATACTGAATTTGTTACTAAAGGGAGCCAGGACTGCTTCCATAAGGATGTGGGAACAGCCCAGAACAGGCAAGCACAAAGTCAATGTTGGCACTTCTACAGGGTCTGAAGAGCTGACAAATGTAAATGATCCGAAAGCATTCAGAAAGCAGAGGGGTTTGGATGGGGAGAGCACCATTTTGGGTCACTTACTCCAAGAATCATAAATCTGGAGCATGGAATCAGTTATGTATTTTTTACTACCTGCATGCCAACTGTGCTTACTAATGGTACTGGTTTACAACATAAAGACCAAGCTCTTTCCTAAACCCTCGTCTGAACAGAGCCCCAGAGTACTGAGGGCAATTGTGCTGAGAGCAGAGGAGGGATCCACCTCCATACCAGCCCCTGACAATGTGGCATGTGCTGGCTCAGCAGTGCTACCTCAGTCTGAATTGGTAATAGACTGACATAAAACCCTTAACCCTTAATGAAGTGAAATAATGTGATTTGCTGAAAATGCTAGGCCTTCTTTTTATTATTATTATTTGAAAAGAAGTAACAGATGTAGGTCAGCTTATGAACATAACAGATGAACAGCATTTCACTGCCTCGCACTGGTCAAAGCTAAAATGCTCTGTTGGGACTCTTCTACCTGCAAGTTTGCAACATGCAACATCTTACTCATTTAAGACTATGGTTTCCACTTCAGTGCTTTCATGATAGAAGGCTTGTCATTATATAAATTTATGGGCCAACCGGGCATATAAAAACCACGTACATTGTCTTAGGTGTTTTAAGACTGGAAGGTTTTAGTTATCACTAACAAGCACAATTTAAATGAATCAGATCTTATTAGCAATTTTTTGCTGCAGTGATATCCTCTTGTGAATGAGGCCATAGCTCCAGAAGTACAGTGAAGTTCACTGCCAGATCCTACATTATAAAACGGAATTTTCCTGCATCAGCTTTCAAAGACACTACAAAGTTCCTGACCTGACTAAAACCTGACGAGGACCTGCTCTCTTGAGGACTTGGCCCAAAAGACATCTTTTAACAAAATTTAAGACAAATTTACTATATTAAGCTTAGGGTTAAAAGTATTTTATTTGCTGATACCTTCCAAAAACACATCACTAATTTTAGTTGAAAATAATCATCAGCCTCCCTAGGAAGCTGCTGCTTTGTCATATTTTTAGTCCAAGGAGTTATTCACATAAGAAAAAATCTTGAAATTAAATTTGTGATGTTTTGTAAGTAGGAAGGAAAGGAAAAAAGTTTTTCATCAACTCAATCCATTGAATGAGGTTTTTTATCTGGGTCTCAGATTCACACTCCTTGATACCTAGGCAGCAAATTCCCTTGGCTTTGATTTCAGTAAGTTCTGGCTAGAAATCAAAAGTCCATGTCCTACAAAATCCTGAAAGTATATGCTTATGGTTGAACATGTTACTAGTTCCACTGATGGCAAAGGCTTGTCCCCCTAAATTTAAGGAAATGTGCTTTGCTAGACGGGATTTCTGGTGCATCATCATTATCAAAAACTGATGAAGAAAGAGGTCTAGATGGAACTGATGAGTGATGTCAAGTGGTTTTCTGTATGTTCCTGTCTAACCTACACCTCTCCTAAGTCTGTGCCTACATCACCTCACATCAAATTGAGAAGGTATGTAAGAGATTGCCAAAGATAAATTTTAATATAAGCTACTGCAGAAAGACCTCTAAAAAAAAAAAAAAATAAAAAATTGTCCTGTATTTTGTATCAAACGTATCAAAATCCCACTTCACGACTGCAGAAATATACATTCTTCAAATGCCCTGTACATTTACTTACACTTTATGACCCTGTACCTCAGAGTTCAAGGGCATGAGTATAAGACGACACAAGGCTATATATTTATGAATCCATCATGTGTCAGCTGTTTTTTCCCCTTTTTTTTCCTTCTCTCTTTTTGTGAGGCATTGGGCAGGTCTTCTAGAGAGGCAGATATTTGTAACAATGCCCTGAGGGTTAAATAATGATGTTGAGGGGGGGAAAAGTTAGGTCAACCTGCATAGTTTCCTATGGCCTTAGTGACCAGTTTGGAGCTGATCACCACAGCTAATGATTACACAGAGAAAAAAATTCCCCCAGTGCTCCATAAGTAAATAGAAAATGCTAACCTTAGCATATTCAAAGGAGCATTTTAGCATGCAGTCATTAAGTTATCTCTTGGTTATTTATTTCTTCTGCTTGTTATTAGCTGTGTGAAGAATATTATTCTAATTATGTCAGCCCAATCAGCAGTATTGCATGTCCAAGCTCATTTCCATTAGTTTGAGCTTTGTCTTTCACACTGTGATACTAATTCAATGAGACATCAAACATTTAAATCGACCCAGGATGCCGAGGTCAGGCAGTTTTGCCCTTCCACTCTATTAGCACTCGAGTGTAATTGTGTTTGTCACTCCCCGCATGACTAATAGTATCAGGGTGACTATCAGAGCACAAATGAGCAATGCACTAATATATTATTTTGTTCTATAATATCAATATGTGTTTATTCAGTGGTTGTGTTAGCCAAGTTGAAATGCTCACTTTAATATAGTAACCATAAACTGTTCACTTAAACAGGGGCACTCACTCATACAATTACTTTACAGCAATAGAATTTTTACTTTGCAGCAATAGAATTTTGCTTAAGTGAGAAAAATGAAAAAAACTCACTTTAAAAATAAGCTTTCAGAGATGCAGCTTTGCAACCTCAATTTGGCCTAAAAGCATCAGTAAAACTATGCATAGTTCATACACAGAGCATATATAACAATTTGCAGTGTATAAATATAAATGTATTATGAGCTATATATAATCAGAGTGCATAAACCATTGAAGCAATTTAAAAGCAGTTTGCATCTTTAAGAACAATTGCTAAAAACTTTAAAGCACCAGGCCTTGAACTAGAATATTTAGATACCCTAAGAAAAGGAAACCAAGGGATTTCCTTTACATCACTGCAATGGTGCAATCCACTATGGAATTTCAGCATGTGGCTGACTTGAAAGATGCAGGTAATCACCAGCTGATGCTGTTCATGTATTTAAAGCTACACATTTGCCTTAATAAATTCCTGAAAGGGAGATATGATTAATTACCTCAAAACTTACATAAATGGGGAAAAAGGAGAGGGGGGGAACCAAACCATATAAAACCCCTAATTATTAATTCAGCACATATGATAATTATCAAATCCAATAATTTCAGAAAAATTTAAATCTGCTCTCCTCAGAGCCATAAAGCCTCTGAGTATTTTAAATGCTGCATCATTTCTTTAACAGATGGTTTCAGAATAACTAAAACTATCAATGTCCTTATGCATTGCCTTTTCTTGTTTATGTTTCAAAACAAGCTAAAATTTATTCTTTGTACTTTCTAGGGCACAACTTACACCAGCTTCAAGAGAGGTTAGCTTTCACCTATAGCTTTTGCACTTTTACTATCTAGTACTGAGGAAAGAACACACGACGCTTTTTATGCCAGTTTTAAAAATGCCAACAGTCAAAAGTATTACTTCACGCCAGTGTTAATAATTAGCTCATTCTAAGTTTGAGGGGCAAGGAGGAGCTTTTTTTTTTTTTTTAAATTGAGCAAATACAACTTGCTTCTCAATAGTATACAGTAAATTTCAATATTTTTAATACACTACATAAACTTCATAGACAATAATTCAAACTTCTGTCATCTTAAATCACATCCATTAAAAACAAAACAAAAACACCAAAACAAAACCACAACACACAAACAATTGATCAGCTTTGGGAGCCATCTGGCAAAACTTCGGGATGCTTTCCTGACTGTCATTGTGTATGCACACCCCTGCCTTTAGGCAGGGTTTCAACCTAAGACATGAACATATGCTGAAGTTTATACTTACATCTTGAAGTTTCACTGACTCCAAGCAAGTATGTGAAGGCTTTGGTGACTCAAAAAAAAAAAAGCTATTTTGATTGATTACAGATAACATGCAAAGAGCTCCCAGAGTAGAAGACAGATTTTGAATCTTGAGAGATGAATGACCTCATCATCAATGTCTGCCTCATCCAAAAAGGTACAGTGTTTACACATACAGTTGCCTGCTTCACACATAGAGATTTAAGTGTAGATAAGGTTATTTGCATGCAAATGTATTCCAGATCATGTCGGGAATTATCTTAGAAGAAAATGTTTGTCCTGTGATGTTAACTAGACTAAGTAACTTGTGAATTTTCAGACTGAATAAAACCCACTGAGTAAAATCCACTTCAGCATGACAAGTGAGAACAAATAAAGCAAACAAACCAACCCATTTGACCCAATTGGTTTTGTGCTTATTACTTTTCTTCAGCAAGAGGAAAAAAAGCAGAACAACAAGCCACACCACAAGATCTTCTGTGACCAGAGTACAGACATTTAGAAATGGCTTCAAGCTACAGAAATGGTACCTGGGCTGAACTTCTAGATATTTGCACATCACTAAGCATTAGCAATCTGTACCCTTTCTACATTCTCAGCTTGTGATGAATCTGCAGCAGATCAAATTTGGCATCATGCCCAGTCTAACTTATATATCTTCTCCAAATCATAAACTTCCTAAACTAATGCTTCCCTGTGCAAAGATACTGAAAAGAGGATAAATCTTCAGCCTTAGCTGAATATGTGTGTTAACTAAAAAAATGGTCCTTATAAATAAAGATCAGAGAGACAACTACATTTTAACAGGGTTTTTAATTCACTTTTCCCTATCTGAACATCCTCAAGAGAGCAAACACATCTAACTTCCAACCACATCACACTTCTTGTTTCTTTATATTTCCAAGGGAACTGGAAAGTACATTTGTTAACTTCCCTAATTTGTACTCCACCATTCCTGTTCATTTACATTTCAGACAAAAATTATACTTTATTTAATCTTCATGAGTGGCTCAAATGGAAAAAAACAACCCACCACCTTTTATGGGATACATAACAGATGGGACAACTGCCTTCTAGATTCCCTAAGAGCAGAAGCGCAAAAGTATCATGCACCCTGACACTGATTTACAGTGCAGTCTCAGAAATATACTCTTCAGTAATTCATCCATCTCGCTGATCCCTGTGTGTTGAAGATGTGCTACAAGCCACCAAGTGAAACTTGAGAGAGGCATTATTCTCTACCATACAGATGCAGCAGATGTTTGTGTTCCTTTCTATGCCCTTCCCAATTAGGGTATTATGTATTTCTAATGAGTAAAATTAGTTTTCTTTGCTTTGAGTTTAACTTCAAAGATTTTTTTATCTTTGCCTATGACAAGCAATTGCTATATAGGGTAGAGTTGGTGCATGCTTTTCTATCAAAATATTTATTTTAATAAAAAAAACAAGGAAAGTGTGGGTGGCAGGAAAAAATGCATTTTCTGCCCAATTTTAATTATATATGTATATACACACACACACATATGTGAAGAGTAAACGTACTGTTTTGCATACTTTGTTTTTGCCTACCCATTCATGGTAATTAAACCCATGTGTATTATATTTATTCCCATGAGTTCAACCCTCCCTTTTGACAAATCAAATGATTAAACATATACTTCTAACAATATTCAATGCAATGCTAAACTGCTGCCACTTAGTTGCAAGAGCTTTGCTTTTTATTATACACATATAAACACATGTCTCTTAAACAACCAAATGTCTATCTCTCT
>NW_020799112.1:5462009-5485967 GCF_003259725.1 Athene cunicularia | reverse complement strand
CCCCCCCCTTTCCCCCTTTCACTCATGCTCCGATAAGCAGCAGCTCTAAACAGATAGCATTCTGCTTCCTATGGGGAGGGCATTACCCTTCATTCAGCAATGTAACTTCTATGTGGCAGCAGATGGACAACTGATTGCTTATGAGGAAGTTATACCAGCATTTTGAGGGTTATACAGGCATCCCTACGTACACCCAGAAAATGCTGAGAATTAATTACCACATATGTTGTAAAACCATAGCCCGAAAGAAACCATTGCCATTTGAAAGGCCCTACCTTACTAGAGAAGGCATCTCTGCAGATTCCACACTACAAACAGGCAGCATAGGCAGTCCCAGAGGTTCAAGCCTAAGAAATACAACAGAAGGTTAATGATAGAACTTCCTGCTTATGCCCCAGTATGTTTTTGTTAATTTCTGTTCAAGTTTTCACAAGATTGTTTACTAACACTTTAACTTTCAGACAAAGAAGATGATGAGCTCAAGCAGCCATTTGACTGCTAGGCCAGCTACAGTACTTGGATTCAAAGTCAGTGGTGCTCTGCTGTAAATAAACATATTCTGCAAAGGAGTTGTGCAAGTATGCCATGTTTAGAAACAAAGGCTTTTCAGGAAAACCCACTGTGACTCTAGACATAAACAGAAGAGTCTGAATGGCAAATTAAATGCCACTTAAAACTAAAACAATATGGCCCACTGGGATCAAGCTTATGGGCTGGTGCTTGAGCTAATAACACAGATATTGTGAGCAACAAATCCAAATGCTAGGAGGAGCTATGTACAACTCTTGTCCATGAAATTAGGAAATGTTTGCTCCCAGCACAGATAATCAACGCTAACATTGAAACAAAGCCTTGAGTTCCTTTATATTGACTACAGTGGTTACAACTTAAAGTAACAAAAAATCTGTATATTCTTCCTGTTGATTTGTGAAACAGACTGTGCGCACAGAGGTAGTTCACATACTTTAAAGACTAAATTTGTGGACTATTTTGTTAGTCAAAGACTGAAAGCATAGGTTCAGGCACTCATCCTGTGAGACCTTTCCTTCCAAAAACGAAACAAATGAGGGGGGCAGGGGGAGTTGGGTAGAACAGACAATTTAAGCATTCAAGTCCACTGTACTCTCTACTTTGATTGGGAAGGAAAGTGTCCACATTTTCCTTTTTATACTTTCTCTCAGTTTCACACAGAGTCAAGGCCTGAAGATCGTTTATAACTTATTCATGACAAGTAAAAGATTAGCAGCTCAGCTGACCAAATAGTTCATAAAAGTAGAGCAGCAGTAGTACGCTTGCAGTTGTCCAAGTCCAATACTAGAACTCTTGAGTCTGCAACCTGTCAGTATCCGATAGTGGGGTTGGGAGACTATACATATCCACTCCCAAATTCCACACACTTTACAAGATTACATCTTTTAAATTTGGGGAAGATTACAGTTCAAGGATAAACACAGGTAAATATTAGAGGCAAGTCAATTCAATGCAAACAAATCATAGTTTTGAAAGTAGTAATTTAAAAGTCAGTAATCTCAAATAATTTCTTTATTACAGTCTGCTGAATATCTCCATGTTTCAAATCCCTAACTAATAGATTTCTGGTTAGTTTCTAATGCAGATTAGAACATATTAATATAAAATGCCACTTACTACAGATTTGAAACTCAATATCCATAAATTTATATAAATACATCTCTAAGATAGGATAGATTTACCTCCTTGATGTGGAACTCACAGGTGTGACACTTCAAAAGGATTTGCCTTTATTTACCAGACAAAATTACAGACACATCACATTTGCAGTAGTGGCCCTGATTCCACTTTACGTGAGATATGTTGTCCCTTTGTTTGCTGCTGACAAGCGTAAAGAGCCACTTTCACTGCAGATAATAATGGTTAATTTATCACACAGAGCAGTGGCTGACCTCTGTGCGTCCCTGGCCCTCCATCACCTTCACACCTGCTCAAGCTAATTGTTAGAGCCAAGTGTAAATGAAAATCAACTGGGCTAATAATGAATGGAGGCCATTACTCGCAACAGCACGTTGCTTTACAAAGGTTTATCAAGCTACCATATAACTAGTCCCTTAGCCACAGCTCCCTGTTTTATATATGAGGATAAGGCAAACTCTTCAAGCCAGGAAATAAAACCAGACAGTAAGGCAAAACACCTATATTTGACATTGTTTTTCTAGACCCTTAGCACAGCAAATAACATATTGACATTAGAAAATGCAAGCCAGAAATCCCAGTTCATAAAGCAACAGTAGTACTTTTAAAATTCTGGAGCAGGGGAAAGAATTTCCCCTTTACCCATTTAACATGCTACTAGTCTCCCAAGATTCATGGGTTCAAGTATACTAATTAACGAATAGGCAAACATAGGTGAAAATCCAATCCAGGGTCCCTCATAAATTGTACCAGAGACTTTCCCTGTAAAGAGAACAAGACAGACAACCTAGCACTTCAAAAACTAAAATTTCAAGGATCATTTCCTTGCCTGGACTCTTGCTTCAGATAGCTCAAAACAAAACCTAAAACTCCAAATAACTCGCTATCTTTTAGCAAATCCAAACTCCTATATCTACATCCATTCATCTTCAGACAACTGAAAAGAAATTATGACAGTATCCAACCATTTGGTCTCAAATAAAAAAAAAATTGTAAAATTCAGGGAGGAGATTGACTATAACTACAAAACTGAGAATACAGCAGACAAATAATTATGTAAGAGCTCTTAAAGTCTCCTTAAGATCTCACCTCTACAAATATTTTCTCATACAAAAAGAGTTCTTAGGCCATCAGTGGGTTTTATGTCTCTCCTCCAACTCCACCAAGAGAAAAAAGATGTTACATTCAGAATTATGCAATAGATAAATAAACAGCTTGATAAAGATTTTTAAAAGCCCAAACCAAGTAAAATTCCACTTCCAGCTTCTCATCCATGTTCATATTGTTTTTCAAGCAAAAATTCAGGATCTACAGAAAGCGAACCATGTAATGATCTTTAAACACATCTAAACTGGGTCCTACCACCTCCAGTGATTTACTAAAAGAAAAGCAAATACATGCCTTTTTGTAAGATTCTCATTACTCCTCTGTACATACCACCACAGTTTTTATTTTTACCCATATAAGAGGAACAAACAGTATGTATTAATATTGTCCATAATCTGGTAAAATAATTGTATTTACCTAACTGAATCATTTTTATTAAAAGCAAATGCATAACTAGTTCTTCCCACTAACTAACATAAAAGTGGAACTACTGATAATTCAAAAGTACTTTTCCATAAAAAGTTAATAAAGAGAATGAAAACATGCATAATACTTTCTACCATGTATATTGCATTAAGAATGTACTGAATACCTCCAAATTAGTAAAATAAAGTGCTATCTTGCATGAATCTGCAGGACAGAAATCCAACATCAATTAAAAAAAAAGGAGCTGCAAAGAGGTACTGAACACCATGTTGCCTGTGGCAGGGCAAAGGCTAAAGAAAAACGGAAATGAAGACTTGGAAAGTGTGACATTTGGATTTTGAACAGTATTTCAAAACCCAACAAGGTCAGTAATACTGTTCAAATTCCACATGCACCATTCTGGGAGAAATCTGTCTGTTTATATACGTATTTTATGGGTTCACACAGCTACCCAGATTCTCCAGATTTATTTAGTAAATTTGCTTGACTTACAGTTTTGCTCCCTATTATATTTTCTCTTGTTTTTACATTCTCATCAAGACAAAGCCAGCATAGAACTGTGTCATATGAGCTTGGCTCTGTATTGCATTGCAAGAAAAGGAAAAAAGAGAAAATTCATCCAGTATAACTTGTACACAGTCATAGCACATGCAGTTTGAATAGAGTTCATGGGATCTCATCACACTTAATGACATCTCAGTGACACGCAAAACAAAGCCCAAATGAATGTTCCATCTTCCTTAATGGGAAAATACTTTTCAGTATCTGCCAAGAGGCTTCTGAAAGAAAATGTAATTCATTTTGCACTCCTCGTGGTCACATTTGTTTAATGACACACACAACATTGTAAGCTACACTAACTAGTGCTAGTTAGTGTCCAAAATCTTATTTGACATGAAGGTATGGGGTGCAATACTTTAATGAAGCTGTTTCCATTTACTCCAGAACATATGTATGAGTTTATGAATAAGTAGTGAACTATCTTCAGTCATTTCCAAGAGTACAGCTAAAGACTATAGAAATCTAAGCACTTGGAACTGTTGCTGATTTCCAGTGAAGGTTCTATGCCATTTCATATTACTTTCAGATGGGAGAGATTTGCAGAGCCACCTTATGTCACAGAAAGAGGTAATTATCTGTGATAATAAGTGATAACAGATTGCTACCTAGGCTACTCTAAGTATTGTCCAGCAATTGTTCTTT
The DNA here is from genome assembly GCF_003259725.1 of Athene cunicularia. Classification (NCBI taxonomy): domain Eukaryota; kingdom Metazoa; phylum Chordata; class Aves; order Strigiformes; family Strigidae; genus Athene; species Athene cunicularia. Next base: position 5,481,563 of record NW_020799112.1, on the reverse strand, counting down.
TCCAGCCTACTTGGATATCCCATTCCTTTCCCACATGTCACAGTTACAAGTGCTCTCACTTATCTTACATACATTTTCTAGAATTTAGTTTAAACTCAGTATTCTTTGTACAGTTGTAGCTGCCATTTGAAAAAATTGCTATAAAAATGTTGAAGGATAGAAAAAGAATTCTGCAGAAAGTTACCAAAAAACTTTATCCTGAGCAAGCAGTGCATAATGCCCCATTATCCTTGTGGCCAGGCCTAAGGATTTTCCCCCTACATGGAATCAGGATGCAAAGTCACTTGTGTACAAGTAAAGGGCACACGTATTCTTTTCCAATACATAGATCCCAGAACATTTTTCAGAGTAAGAACAGATCCTTATAAAGAGGAGTTAAGCTTTCTCATGATAGACTTGATTCTCCTGGTTACTTTTTGAGCCTATTTAGAGGTAAATCCATAAACTCTAACAAGCCTATAAACTACATGCTGCAAAATATGAGCTTCAGTTCATTGCCATTTATCTCTAATTGTCATATTGACTGACTGACAGTGTATTTGGCTAGGAGGTAGTGCACTTTCTTCCCATACCCTCCTACTCACCAAGACACATATGTTGCTATCTGGAAGGGTACTCTGATTAAAAAAGTGCTCAAGGCCATCTCAGCATCTATGTCTCCTCTCACCTCCTTCCCAGCTCAGCTGAAAAACATGGTCTCTTCACAGCATTCTCCATCTCCTCTGCTTATGCTCTGGCAGCAATGCTGAGCATGGAGGAAAATTCTCAGTTCATCAATAGAAGTAATTTTTCAGACACTTTTCCAGGAAGACACCCAGTCCAGATAAGGATCTGTGACTAGAGCAGAAAAACCCTTCCGCACAAGTGCCCAGGGCACTTCAAATACCACAGCAAGCATTCCAGCTGTTCATGATTTAAGAAAGGAAAATGTAAGTGCCAGAATGAAGAAATCTGATAAAGCTATTACTATGCTCATACTAGCAAACATTTTGTATTATATTCCAAAAAAGCAAGATCATTCTGAATATATAATCTGATTGTACCTTTAACTTTTATGCCCATTAAAACTTCAAAGTATTTTATGAACAGAAAATTTATGCTACGTGTCCCATGAAGCTGTGCTAACCCTTTGGAGAACTAATCATCCCACTAAACAGAATTTTCCCTCTCAGTAATATTTAATACAGTAGAGAGCTTGATTGTGATAGCAAAAATACATTTTATTTTCCTAAAAGAGGAAAAACACTCAAAAAGTCAGGCTTGAGCAACCATTTTCCTACACAATTAAAAAGACAGAGAATAAAGCTTAAAGCAAGGTTCTACTTAAATAGCATTGCATACTTCCATATTAGTGAAAAAAATGTATACTTGCAGGAGGGAAGCAAACTAATCACTTAGATTATATATCTCAGAGAGAGTGCACGATTCATTAATGGTCGGGGTATTCAGTAAATCCAGTGAAGGAAGGCAGCCAAAAATAGTTGATGCAATCAGAATGTTCCACCCATCTATTAGGCATACAACATTTAAGAAAATTTACAAGCACCAGCATTAACTAGTGTTCCCAGCCTTTACAATTTGTACAATGAACTCAGCCTTCAACAGACAGAATAATTATGCTAATAGAAGAAAAACTTTCCAAAAAAAAAAAAAAGGCAGCCAAATCTAAGAGACCTGTCATGCCAGTGTCATCAGTGGAGTGATAACTAGTAAAGAGCAGATATCAAAGGCTGCCTTTTTCTTCCCCTCCATGCTCTGTTCTGTTTGAGCCCATGGTGGTCACAGCTCCTTTAACAATATTTATAATGAAGGAACAACGTTGGAGATGTCAACCCTGATTATTCATAAAGGCTCCTCCTGCCCAGCTCTCCCCTTAGGCTAACTGTAAAAGTACCTGATTCCCAATTCTCAAACACAAAAGCGCACAGAGCTTGAAAGCTGAGCTGACTAATAAAGTTTGCATATCCCTAAGAACAAGAGCACACAATGAAGAAGAAAAGGAATGGCAAGATTAAACAAAAACAGTAAGCTTGGATGGGAAATAATAAAAATTTAAAGAGGCAAGAACTTAGATCCACCCCCCCTACTCCTGTTCATTTACATTTCAGCATGTCCTAAGAAGTATCTGTTTTATCTCCTGACTGCTGCATCAAGGTATAATATACACCACAAAACTTAAATCACATTTTGGAGCTGGAATTATGAGAGGTTGTGAGCAATATAACTTCTAGGTCATTGAACTTGAGGAATCTAGAACAAGGGATAAGACTGACCCAGCAAACAATTCTGGCTTACTATTTCACTTCGGGGCCTTTATTGTATTTAAAACACACATATATGTGGGAAATGCCTTCAAACAAACAGGAAACAGGGTTTACGATAGGACCATGAACTGGATTTGCCTGCAGTAGAGTTTCCAGGCATCACTGAGCACTTGACAAACAATAGGGTCTTGGGGCTAGGCTCATAGATATTTTCCTAATCACAGGGGACTAAAGGAAAATAAGGCCTTCTTTGTACCTCTGTTCTGCCTTACTTACATTATGACTGACTGCTAGAAAGGGTCAGGGTCACCTTCCCAGGACAAGCAAGTGGACCAGAAGGAAAATGAGAGGAAGGAGTTCATGCTAGCCCAAGCAGGCAGCTACCTGCAGAAAGATTAGCCTCTTCACTGGTCCCTTCTTGAGGCTGGCTAACACTATAGACTTGCCTCACATTTTGAGAGGCTTGTCTAGAAAAAAAGAGATACAAGAATCTTACAAGCTACCAGCTCCTGAGAAGAATCATGAAGCTGTTTGCAGAAAGCAAGTTGCTTAAGGCAGGAAGCAATAATAACAACTAGTGTACCTCAAAAAGGTACAGTAAGGCAGGAATAACAAAGTACAGAATCATCCAATACAGAGTTGGAGCAAGACACCAGGATGAACTTTTTAAACTGGAGGAACTGACATGGGACCCTTTCTCCAGAGTTCCCTTACTGGTATTTACTTCCATAACAGAATGGTTCCAGGGTTCAGAATCACAAGCTGCCACCACCATACATCAGAACTGCTGACAGACTCAACTGAGTAGCAGAGCCACAAGTCTGATGCGTCCCTTGAAAGTGAGTCCAGTGGACTATACTTGTATCTGTAAATGATGAAAGGGAACAAAATTTATTTTATTCCATCTGTCATAAAAATGGACTTTCCATCATCTCACTTTCATTGACTGGAATAGTCATGGACACTGGCAATAACTGGTTTTGTATTAGCAGGATAACATTTTCAAGTGACCTTCTAAACTGTATTTAAAGTATAAACAAAATGGAAACAATTAAGCAGAAGGAAAAAATATATTAAGCAGTAACATTTTAAAACAACAGTTACAGCAAATCCACTACTCTACTAGCATTTAAAAAAAAAAAAAAATCACAGATGTATGACAACCCTTTAAAAAGTAGTGACACAGAACTAGCATAGCTAGTTTAGCATACAACGTAATGAAGTAACCCGCAACTGCGGGTGGTTTACCCACAGAGGCATATTCTCTACTGGGATATGTAAGCCAATGTTGCAGAAAGGTCAAACTGAACCTTCCTGTGAAATCTGGTTCACTTAATTCAGTGTTTGCAAATGTATCAGAAAAAAACTGGCTTCATCTCCAATTCATTTGAAAGATTTGTACCTTTGAAATGTTAGAGCTACCTAATTTCAGTCCTTCAAATTCTCCCTGTTGACTCCACTACATATAGTGGAACTAGCAATTCATTTTCAATAAGATACTTCTTTCACAGCCATGCTAACCTGATCTAAATGAGATTACTGCAAGAACAACCTGAGCACTGAGAAGCCCACAGAGTTGAGAAACTGATGAAGCATCTCAATTATACATATTCCAAATGACAATATGTCTGTTCAAGGATCAAAATGACCCAGTTATTGTATCTTTTCAGCAGTTTTTCTTGAATTACAAGGGTCTGACACACGTAGTTCCTGCAGGAGTTATAGACCTTCGTCTAGCTAGCTAAACAGTGTGTCATTACTCAGTGATGTTCATGTATTTACAGTATCACTGTCCTCCAGAGGTTATCTCTGCTCAATTTTGTTATAGAAACACAGAATCATTTAGATTGGAAAAGACCTTTAGGATCATCAAGTCCAACCATAAACCTAGCACTGCCAAGTCCCTAAGTACCACATCCACATGTCTTTTAAACTCCTCCAGGGATGATGCCTCAACCACTTCCCTGAGCAGCCTGTTCCAGTGCCTGACAACCCTTTCAGTGAAGGAATATTTTCTAATATCCAATCTAAACCTTCCCTGGTGCAGCTTGAGGCCTTTTCCTCTCACCCTATCACTTCTTACTTAGGACACACCAACACAAAGAAGTGGCAACCTCCTTTCAGGTAGTTGTAGCAAGTGACAAGGTCTCCCCTGAGCCTTCTTTTCTCCAGGATTAACAATCCCAGTTCCCTCCGCTGCTCCTAAGACTTGTGATCTAGACCCTTCACCAGCTTTGTTGTCCTTCTTTGGACATGCATATCTTTGTCATCTGGGTACATAACAGGACACATTTTTCTCAACTGCCGCCCTGATGACCTCGGTGTAATTCTACCAGCAACACGTTTAGCCCAGTATTCATAATACATACCTCACATCTCTAGCAAGAGGGCAGTGCATGGAGCGATGGGGGAGATGAGGAACAATACCTGACTCAGCTCACTAGCCATGAGGGCATGACCTTTTTACTAATTAGTATGATTTCAAAAATAATTGGCCTTCTTGACTATGCCACAGTGTATCAGATAAAGTTGAGCAGAGGAAAGAAGCATAGTAAACTCATTACTGTTTACTCATTCACTGCCAAATTGTTAAAAGAGGTCATTTAAAAGGTCAAGAATGATACTACACTACATGAGAGCTTTAATCTGAACATATAAGAATAGGCAGCAACCTAATTATGAAATCAGAACTAATAGGGTGATGGTACAGAACAGGGAGATAAGCAGGATACAGTCAAAGAGGAGTAATTAACCAAAATAGTCATATATTTTGGAACAAGGAAGCCTTACCTTTCTAGCCACTGTAGCATACTGCACATCAATTTTACAGTGCGCCTTACTAGTCTGCTAGCTGTTCACCACATTGTTAACCTGAATCTATTCACCATTTTAAGTTTTCAGCCCAGATAGAAGTAAGAGCACTAAAAAAACCCTTTTTGCATTCTGAGGCACCCTACTGTAGCGCAGTATGAACTCACAGCCCAACTCTTCTGACTTGAGTCTGTAGGCTCCCTCCATAGACCACAAGAACCCTTCACAAGATCTCAGTCATAGGCTTTTGGTTTGCAAATGAGATTTTTCAGAGACTCAGGGTAGACGTAAGCACCTCAACCTTGCCCAAGTTTTTAAAGAAAAATAATAAATCTTTAGAAAAAAAAACAATTACCCAGAAGTGACCCCTTACCCTATATTGCTTTTCCCTAGGACGATCCACAGGCCCAACTTCCATTTATGAAATACACTTCCAAACTGTTTGCCCTTTCATAAACTTCCTCTGCTTTTATCAGGAGGTTCTTTAATAAGGCATTACCCAGTAAAAGCAGGAACTGCCTTTGTGAATAGGAGTCAGCTGCCTTTCCAGGTGGTTTGTATTTCAATAGATAGCCATTCCTATTTAATGTTTTTTTCAGTGCTAGATTTACACCCATTGCTGCTTGGTCTCCAACTCTATCTAAAGGTTGAAGGCAGAAAGGGTAATGTCTACGTACTCAAAAAGAGTTTGCAACTCACTGAAGTCATACGTGGGAAGTTCATGCACCCTAGCAAGTCTTTATGGGATCTTCAATCTGTCTTTTCAGGGAAGTTCCAGAGCTTGTGAAGCAAATTAATCTACAATTTAAGGTTTTATTCACTATGTTTGACAACACATCTATCAGGACAACCAATTTAAGGTAACCCTATCACAATGACCTTGTGCTGAAATATTTCCATAAACAAAATCTTGCTCAATCTCTCGCTTTGGTACATAGCCTTCCCCGTAAAAACACTATGCCTTAAAGGAAGGGCACATGAGGAAAACCACATAAACAAACTTCCCCACACCACCACCACAAAACCCACTTAAAACGTTTCTCCTCATGAGCTCCTTTTCCCAGCTATTCGAAGTTATTATCTGCCTTCAACATTGCAGCAAAGCAGTGACATTTTTGCAAGAGTGCCCATTAATCATCATATTGGAACTTCCCATTCCAAGACAGTGGCACTTCTTTGCATCTGACTACCTAGAACATTTAATCAAACTCTCACTAGTAGCTAAGGACAGAACAAGAAACTCATGGCAAGATTCAATGGAGAAATGAAGTAGCTTTTTAAAAATCATTAATCTTCTGGCAAGTCACTGTTGGTAAACTTGGGTTTATACATGCAGACATATGACTGGAGGAGCAAGCTCTCCATTTCCTAAACCACACATTCAATTTAGATTTAATAAGACAGTAACTGCACATTAAGTACTCATTGATTACCTAAAATACAGTTATTAAGAAATAACAGCTATGTAACACATCTCTGTTAGATACTCACATATCTATTACAAAGCTGTTAAACAGCAATAAATGTTTATCTAAAAAATTAGCATTCGACTAACATAAAATACATATCCTATTAAATACAAGTGAAATACATGTTGAAGACAATTAAAGCTCCTGTCTGCTTCCCTCATTTTTTCTGAGCCATGCTGTTCCCCCTATGTCTGAAGTTGCAGCACCAAACCTTTGAATAGAGATCTTTGCCTTGAAAAGGTCAAGAAATTTTCAAGAAGCTTTCAAGAAGAAATCTCAAGGCTTTCAAGAGCTTCATTTACTTGGTGACACCCTTCACCGCTCTGCTGTTCCCGACTCTGGGGCACAGAGGAGGTCTCTTTCTACCCTACTTCATCCTTCAGTGCAGACAGACTCCCAGGTAACTGGCTTCCATTGGCAGCAGGGCTGAGCTCCTGTTGCTGTTCTTAAGATTGCTTGATTCTATTATTTAATGTAAGGATACTCGGAAACTCTAAGAAGGACGCAGCGAGTGGAAAAGTGGCAGTGGAGTTGATAGCAGCTGAGTTGAGGCTCTCAGAATGCTAATTTTGGATGGAAAAGGAATTTGTGTATTACATCCTTATTAATGCATCAATAAGGAATGTCATGCCTCTGCTGAACAGGTACACACCCGTGAGATAAGCAGAAAGGGAGGTGACATTCAATGAAGTAAAGAAAATTGCTGTCCCTAGGGATAAATTTTACAGAAATAAAAATAACACTCCAGCCACATCTGGCCTGGATCAAAGACAACAGACTTCTGACAAAGAGTTGACAGGAGTCTGGTGAAAGACACCAAAACAAGCACCAAAAGGAAGAGACTGTGAAAATGGAGTGTATGGACCCTGGTGAAAAGGTCTCTACACAAATAGGAAATACTGAGCTAACACACATACAAATCGGAAACTTCACTCTGAACATTTTCTTTAAGCCCAGAGAACTGCTTTTTAGATACAAAAGAGCTACTGGAATGAAATGAGGTACATTCTGACCAGTGGGCACTCCCTGGAATCACATCTGAAGCACCTATGTAGGGCAGAATAATGGAACTTTATTTCTGCTGCTCACAATTCATCAATTTTCTGGGTAAGTCCAAAACTCCTACAGACTCACTGGCCTCCTGCTGCAGCAATTAATTCACTTTTCCTACTAAGCTATTAATTAATTTTAAAAAGCCCTTGTTGTTGAGCAATGCATATACATCATTAACATCAGAGAACTCTTTTATTGCATTATTGTTTATTAAAACACAAACTCAGAAAAAGGAAATTGGAAAGAGTGAAGGTTATAAAGCAAAAAAACAGATGGGTCTGGAACATAGGCATACTCAGTCATGGAAATTCTGTTTGAAGCTTCACTGTCTGTTTTATTATGGATTCCATAGGCAGCCTCTAATTTAGTGCAGCTGTTAACACTCCTGCTACATCAAAAATTCCCTCTGCTGAACTTTTGTAGAGGTTTTTGTGTTAGACAAGCACCAGTCCTTTCCAATTTCACAGTTTCCTAATTATGGTATTGCAGTTCTCATTTGTACTGTAAACCTGATCAGATTTAAAAAAAGGAAAAAAAAGAAAAAAAAAAGAAAAAAATGAGTAATTTACAACTGTTGGTAGTACTGGTTTTACTAGCTAATGCATTTATCCAGTGATACAGAAGAGGTATGCAATAGCTGGTCAGTAACCAGCTTAGCAAATTGTTTCTAGGTATATTGCTGTGAAATGTGTATTATAGCACCTTCTCTGACAAACCACAGTGTAAAAGCTTTGATCTTCAATTGCTATTCAAAGTGTTAATACTAATTTCTTTTAACCCCATACTTTAAGAAAATTAAGATAAACAAATACCTCAATTACCAGAAATGAAGGGTAAAAACCTACTAGAAGGATTAACCCACTAATTGAACACTTAAAGCTGTAAATAGCAATCTAACTCTAAATGACTAATAAAAGGCTGCCATTGATAAAGCATCTCTGACAAACAAGATAGATTTGTTTCTTCTTATATGTTTACAATAGCCACTTTTCCTTCCAATGACATCCACAGAAGTGTTTCCCTTTTCTTTAACATACTGAGTTTATTGTAGATAACACAAATCATACTTTTTTCCAGTAACAGTGGTTCAGGGCCCCTCTGAAGCATTTGTTCTGCAAAATGACATATTGTGACAAATTCAATGATAATAGAGAAATGTGGGAAACCTGACAGAAATACTTTACTCCTCGTTTCTACTAATGAGAATAAAACAGTAAGAGAGACACCTATCAAAAAATAGCAGTAAGCAATTTATTTGGTTGAAGCACAAGCAGTGCTTTTTCTTTCCCTGCTCCCCTTGCTCTTACTTTGCTTAAAGCAGGCTTTTCATTTTTTTCTTCATTTTGCTTTATATTGTCAACCAAGAACAGAGTTCCTGAGGAGACAAACAGGGGGTAAAGAAGACAAATCTGTCTCCTTTGTGTGAGAGCTGTAGGCCAGAGTTATCAACTCCTCTGCTATTCAAGACAGATTTGCATATCCAAGGCCACCCGAGGCAGAGAAGGCATTTGGAGCCTGATTTTCTTCCACAAGAGCACATCAGGGAGCAAAGCAAAATAAGGAAACTCCAAAAAAGATCCAAGTAACTACTCAAAAAAACCAGAACCAAAACAAAACACAAAACTTTGTGGAGGGGAAAAAACTTCCATTCAGTAATTTCTTTCTTGAAAAAAACCCACATTTTATACATAATAGAATTTCCAAATATCCTTATTAAAGAAACTTCATGGACAGCAACTTGGCACAAGAACTTCAGATTGGCACCCGTGCTGTTTCTGTCTGTATCTTAATACAACACCACTACTCTGCACACAGGAATCAAGTATGATTGAGTAGCCAGACTGCAAAACAGGGTGGGTTACTTTCCCAGCAGTCTTGTACCTTAACTACAGTTCAGTGATAGAAGGAAAAAAAAAAATCTAAAGACACAGCTATGCCACTATGGTGGGCACATTATGCATCAGCTCTACCATTAATACCTACTCTTTGGAAATACTGGAGAAATGCCAGGGGTAGGGGGTTTAGATTCCAGTACAATCAATCCCTAATCACAGTGCTCATCTTCCTACAGATATAATACTGGAATTAACAGATGAAATAATGTCAACATAGTGATTACAGAAATTACTTATAGAAATACTCTCAGGAAAATCACAATTAATGCAAATATATTTACGTTAAAAGTTAATCTTTTATTGAGAGTATATATGCGACATACAGGAGGCTATGGCTACAGTGTATATATTCAGTACTTTCATTGACTAACAAGAATTACCAGCTAATTAGCTTCTAATCTCTTCTCCTGCCATATAACCCATTTTCACACACACACTTGCTTTAATGTAATACAGAGCTACTTTTGGACTTGATTTTGCCATAATTCCTCACAAAACCAATTTTTAATGCAAAAAGCTGTCACCTATAATGGCATAGGAGTACTCTGGCAAATCAAGGTGCTATTAAACCTGAATAAATATAGCGGAATTTCATTTCACAATACACAGCCTGAAGACCCTAAGGTCCTGATTCTCATCCATTACCCATACTAAATAGCTCTTAAAAAAAAAAAATCGTGACATCAACACAAGATAATGCGTACCATAATTGGTTCTAATGGACATTATCAACAGCTATCTTAGCTAGTCCTAAACCACCAGTCAACTGCCCAAAGACAAACAAAAAAATCTCTCTTACTGTACCATGAGACAGCATACTACAGAACAGTACTTAACAAAAAGTAATATACAAAGTCAAAATTTGTTTCAGCAATTAAAAATCAAAGTCCTAAGCCTAAAGCTTTCAACCTGTGATTTGGTTTTTTTAAAAGAATGATTGAAGATGTAACCAATTTTCCTGAACATTTATCAGCAGCATCAGAAATTAAACATTTCATAGAAATCAGACCTAGTTATATCCATATTTTACATTAGAGAATTCATATTCCATTAATTATTTGTTAATTTATTTATACATATTTTCCAAAGAAAGTGAGGAATTTAAATTTGCTAAAGTGAAACCTGAATTTAATATCTTTACTCATGCTGTCAACATCTCTCATGGATTTAGATATATGGCACTTCAAGTGCGGGTTTCACGAGTGTTGACCACTTTCTGACATCTAGAACATGTCTCCACTTGCACCATATTGGTGTGCTCAGCTGCAAATGCTGCCTGTCTAATGAAATCACAGCACTAGTAGCACTGGCAACGGCTTCCACGTTTGAGCTAAACGGTACTAAATAGGTGCAAAATCTATTTCAGAAAACAATTTCAAGTGAATTGTTGCCTGTTGTCACATCTGAAAGATAATATTTCACTTTCAAAATACCTACAGCAAGTTGGAAAAAGCAGCTTCTAGAGGCCAAATACACTTTGGTTCCTAATATATACAAGGCATTTAAGTATAAAGAGTGTGCTAATATCTAAACAATAAGAACAGTTATGCTTTTAGTTCTAGTCTTTTGATTCAACCCAATGAGCCAGTGTGCCCTGATTTCTTCAGTTCTAGAGGGTATGCAAGCCATCTTCCTTGTGCCTTCTCTGTACACAATTATTTTTCAGACGTAAATAGACATAAATAATTCACACAGAGAATCTGAAGCAATTATGCCCAGCTCTTTCTCCCTTCAGGAACTACCTCAAATTAAAAGTATAACACTAAACAATCTCTGCATTTGAATAACTCAATTTGACTTTAGTATGTAATTTACCATACACTGTTATTTCTGCAACATACTAGCAGAATATGAGCCTTATTCTAAAATACAAATTTTACACATAGGTGGCGATCCTGAATTTTCAGAGCTAGATTTTACCCTTAACAATAACAGAATAAACAGATTAAAATTAAAAACCACAGTACAACTGCAGCAAACTTGGATTAAATTATCAAATATGAGAAGAGAGGTTACTGTGGTGAGAAACAGGATCTGTTGAAGAACAAGGCATGCACTACGGTTCAAAAGCTAGAGCAATAGAGTTATGTGAGTCAATCCCCAAATCTGATTTTTTTTTTTTGTGTTTGGTTTTTGGTGTTTTTTGTTGTGTTTTGGTTTTTTTTTTTTTTAGAACAAATACATTTGTTTCTTTTTAGCTGAATTTTGGATTTGGGGGTTTAATAGAGTATTAGGCCACAGTTTTCAAATATTTCTCTATAATAGGAGTTCTGAAGGAGTATTATTAAAAATAACCCCCACTCAAAATCAAACAAAACTCCTAAGAGCCTCTCAAAATCATTTGATCCACATGGGACAGAAGTTGAAAAGAAAGAAAACCACCTCCAGAGAGATCCATCAAAACAAAGTTATAGGTATTCACTGCCTGGCACACAATTTCCATGCTTTCCTACATGCAGAGATATATTAGTACTGCCACCAATATTGATGTAGAATAAGATGAGAATTTTGCTGTGTGATACACTGGCTGGTAGCAAGTAAAGCAGCAGATGTACCTTCTCTGACCCTTGCACTGCCTGTTGCCATAAAGAGTTAAAGGCTGGCAGATGCGTGTAGGCAAGAGGGTGAAAAACACCACAGCCGAACAGTAGAAACTTCAACCAGCTCAATCTCTTCCTCACCTGTTTTTACACCACCACGTTTCTTCTCATAAAGGTATTTCTCACACGGCACATTAGCTATTATTACAGTACTAAGATTAACCTGTCCTCACTTAGAAGCTCCACAGAATCAGTGTGACTGAAGTGAGATTCCTCCCTGGGTGCCCAGACTGGATTCGCCTAATCTGTTTTCTGTCTTCAGGATAGCAGTTGCTAGAAGTACAGTTCATAGCATGTAGCTCCTATAATTAGTTGGAGGGCAAGGTAGAAATTAAAATCTAACAAGGGCACTACAGTTGCAATCCTACAATGCATTCACAAGCAGCAAAACTAAAATTCATATAATTACCATAACTGTGTTTTGAACCTATGAAATTACTTCAAAATATCTTCTAGGTCATCCAGGAAAGGTCTAAGCTCTATTCTAACTCCATCCGTTTAAGTATTATGACTTTCCAGGTATTAAAAGACTCATTTTAAATAGCAGAGAACAAAACTCAGCAGTGAATCTTTGACAAGAGTACTCCAGTCTCATGTCAGGCTGTTCTGCAGGAAAAAGATAAACAAAGAGCACACATATATAACACTTGCTCCACAAATATTTAGCATTCATTTAGGATAAATAGATCATAGTGCCAGATGGTAAAATTGCACAAGTGCCACAAGCCATACCCTTGGAAGTACACCATCACAAAACAGACAATATTTGGAGACAATTTGGCTGGCTTGCAAGTAACCCAGTTCCCGCTATAAATTAAAACAAACCAGAGTTTATAGGTGTAATAATGAGATATCACTGGTTTTGTTTCCATTAACTATAGTTAATTTTTAGAACAGTTGATTCTATAGCCCAGACCTTTATCAGTGGATTGCTTCCTTTCCAGGAAATCTGAACTAGAGAAGCTGCAGGAGAACTTAGGACCTGAAAGACTGTGCATAGAGGTGTCACTGTCGCAGCTTTTCCAGCCAGTTCTTCAAGAAAGAGAACAATTATTTCACCCTTCCTGGCCAAGGGCAACCTGCAGTGGTTAAGGCAATCAGTAGTTTAGAAGAATTTAACTCTTCTTTGAAAATGAGGCTGCTGAGTACCATTGCAGTCGGTTATATGTCATAGGGTATACCTTTAGAAATACTAATTATTCTTTTTTTCAGAGCTTTTATGAAAATGAAACTATGACTTCTTAATCTTAATTTTCAAAAAGATCCTTTTGAAAAGTTGCTAAAAAGCTACACTAACTACATTAGCTACAAAAGGGCATATACAACAGACAAGGTTCAGTCTTATGATAACTCTGTTCAGGCTAATCTCAGTCAGTTCTTTTCCCTACGTTTTCAATACTGGATAAATTTCTTCTTGTACAGCTTTGTAATTACTAGGATTGGTCAATTCTCTTATACCTTTTAGATACCAGTTCCTAAACTAAATACCACCCTTTTCAATGAAAGTAAGTCAAGTAATTGGTCACGCTGTTACACCATAATGGACGTATTTTCAGCTACTGTAAATCAATATGCTCTATAATCACACAGATTTACACCCATCCTGGATTTCACATAATAATTTGTTTGGTATAATATTCCTTTTTTTTTGTCAAGTGCTCATAAAAATATTATCTCATGTAGAACTGCAAGCAAGAAGTTGGATAGAAAACTGATATGACAGCTGTGGATTCTAAAAGTCTAAAAATCTTGTTCAAGAATTAGTGAAGTGGTACCATTTTCACTTTCATATGTCCCTTTAGTATATAAAAATGCAAGAACTTTATCACTGTTTAATACAGTTTGAAAATATAATTAAAAGTATTATTTTTGAGCTAATGCAAACACAGACTCCCTATTTCTTCCTGCCCCCAATATATTTTTACAAGCATTTGCTCTACAGCAGCTGAATGTAAGATCAGGAGAGCTTGAGGAGGATTTGAAGATATGTGTAAAATCAAAGTCATTCAGTTGTAATGTTACTTCAAATATTCAAATGTTCAAAGACAGTAACATAGCAGTAGAAAATTAACTTTTTTAAAATTCATGTCTTCTCTAAGCTCAAATGGATTAGCAGCAGATTTGAGGTAATTAATTATAATTACAAGTTTCCTAGGGAAACATGGCATAATAGACTCATTAACTGAAATGTTACATTTGTTCTGTGTTTGATTCTCAGATTATTTTAACACAGTGCAACATTTGATAGAAGTTTTTTGGGCCAGACACCTTTACTTATGCTGAACGGTTGCTCCCTCCATGAGTAGCCCCAACTGACTTCAGAGAAAGCCCACTTGGGTCCTTAATTAGACATTTTCAGTCTACGAAGGTAAAATTCCTTCCTTCTCGGACAAATTCTGTGGTCTCTATTGAACATGAGTCAGTGGGAGCTTTTCTCTGGGAAGGACCATTGAATCTGGCCTCACAGTTACTTCCTGATATTCTCTTCACTCCTGAACAAAAGATATACCACCTAACCAAATATCTAACTACATAGCATATGCTATTTAAGAATGCACAATTTTGACATAGTCTTAATAAAGGCCTCTATTATATTTTTTAACTATCTTCTGTTTGATGCTATTGCTAAGCAAAGGAATATTTTACATCCTCATTTCATTATGGAGACACAAATGTCATTGAACTCCTTATGAACTGAATACACAGAGAACTCACTGCAGCCGTTAATACACCTAATACATTGAGAACTCCACACAGCTATTAATAAAACTCCTCATACAAGCCACAGCACTCACAGTCTAGACAATGCCAGGAACACGAAAGCTGCCACTTGGTGCATGCAAAAGATCCCCGCTTTGATACCCTTGTATCATTGTCCTCAGTTTGAAAATCAAGGAAAACCGATGATGCACTTGTCAAAGAGAGTAGCTGCAAAAATGAGGAACTGGCTAATTAAAAAAGGAATGACTATTTATTTTATGGTCTTATGTGCACTCAGGAAGTTCTGACGCACAGAAGAGAAATTAAACAACTTTTCATTTTGTCTCTATGCTTTGAGAACCATGCCCAGTAAGATTATAGATAGGAGAGTGATAGGTCCAGCAGGGATTTCTACCAATTAAGCTTCTACACTCTGGGGGGGTAGAGGTGTTTTTTGAACCATGAGTTATTTTTGCACATATCATGGGCGGCAGTGTCTAGCCACAAAAGGGCTACATTAAGAGCAATGTTACAGGCTTTGCTCAGAGCTATCATGCTTTCCTGCAAGTCCAAACCTCTAAGAAGATTTCAGTGTGAGAACTAAGAATGCTCAGTTCTATAATACTATCAAAAGGATGATAGGAGTGCTTTTACCTACCCAACCTTTACACTTTTGCAATCAAGGAGAAAAGAAAAAAAATAAAATAAAATTATAAGGTTTAATTAACAACAGATAACAGCTAGATGATGCCAGATTTTGTTCCACTGCATACTTACCATTTTCTCCTACGTGCCAGAAGAAACTCCAACTCATGGTCTGTTAATACCTGTAGCTAATACAGAGCTTTCAGATTACCACTTTTTTTTTTTTTTTTTTTTTTTTTTTTTTTTATCTGTTCTATAAAATAACTATAGTATTTTGGGTACCTTTATCATACAGTTGCTTCGGGAAACATCAATTCAGGAAATAATGGAGTAAACTTATTTTGAATCTGTATTTCATAGTATTATGAATACCCCACTTTTTAGATAGACAATTTAAAGTCACACACATGCACACAGGATTCAACAAAGGTAGTTTTTGTTTGATAGTTCCACAAGTCCACCAGGTCACACCAAAGGTATGTATCAACAAATTTATGTATCAACAGACAGTATTATATAAATTATACAAGTGTATCACCTATCTTGAAAATGCCAGCTTATTTTTAGAGGACTAGGATCACGAGGCAATCCATGTATTACCTTACTTTTTTCCTTGTAGAAAGTGAAGAACTGTATTTGGCATAGCAACATTGTGGTTAAGTTTTAAGGATATTCTGAAGCTCAGATGCTTTAGCAAAAAAGTGAATTTAATGACAGTATGAAAGCACAAGTATTATAAGCATGTGCTTACACGATTTTTTAGAATCTTGTGTTACAGGCAAGACTGACATACACCGTCAGTTTTTCAGTTTATAAAACCAGGAAAGACTAATGAAAGAAAAAAGCTGCTTCAATGCAAAGATATACAAGATGAGAATATAATCTGTTGAGAGACTAATCGAAGCAAAAATTTACTGAAGATGATGAGACAGATTCAGACAGTTGCCTTTATTTCAAATTTCTGTGAGGAAAGCAGATATGAAAGCAGATATTTGAAAAGGAAAAAAAAAAAAAGGATAAAGCCACTCTGCCTGAAACTATCACATTTTAATCACAAAATACCATTTCAAAACATGTGAAAACTTATTAATAAAACCTTGATTTTAACCATTCATGCACATTAGCCTGTTATAACTTCCTCTTCTCAGAAATACATCCAAAGTAGAAATAGGAAAAATAAAACAGAATGTATCTATATTTTCCATTTTTCACAAAATTTTCTACCTTGTTTTACTCCTTTTTAATGCTAACTGAAATCTTAAAAAGTAATTTAGTCTGTTGCTCAGCCTCAGAATAGTTTTCTGCTAAAAATAACCCAGGACCATTCATTTCCTATTTTCACTTATTTCACATAGGCTGTCGAAACCAGACACACCTCATTTTGCTTTCCTAAGGCCAGAAGGGGAACCTGCAAATCTGCTGGGATTCATGTTTGGTCTGCTGCCTAAAGAACAAAAACTACTTCAGTCAGTCTCAGCACAGAGCTGTTTTACTTGGTTGATACATAAAACTAGGCTTTCCTCCAGTTAAACAACAATAATTTGTTTTAGTTTGATAGGTCCTTCTAAATAATAGTGTCATCAGTAAACATCTGGCTTCTTCCTAGCAGATTAGGCCTCCAATGAGGAAAGTGTGTTTATAATTCTAATTTGAAACACAACACATTAATATGCTGATTCTCATAATGTTTGCCTTAACCTGTTTGGAGAAATTATGACTACAAATATCTTGTACACAACACCTCTAAACTACCAGCTTGTACAAACAACACAAGAGCCGACGCAGTCTCATACAGATGATTAGAACCACTTCAGAGGCAATCATGATTAGTGCTTTGGCTTGAAGCCATATTTTACACATAAACAAAGCATCTGTTTCTGAGTTCCTGTCCCAAGCTAATAGACCCACCTTCTCTATTACTAATAAGCCCATTCAAGAGAGCCAGATGGCCTATCTGAAACAGCCCTTGCTTTTTCCTGAGCTAGGCAAACCAGAGCCATGGAACCAGAGTTGGCTCCAAATCATATTTCCTTGGGCTCTAGGAGCCAGTAAAACAACACGTAAACTGGCTCCACAAAAGAAGAATACAAATGGTGGTACCATCCATTATTTAGAATTGGTGTGAGGCCAGCATCTGCCCCTCCAGATGATCCTTTCATGTAGGTACAATGAAGGAAGATGAAAAGTACTGTACACTTCTGCAGGAGTTGGTGTATTGCAATGCAGACTGTCACCATTCCTTGCGGGATTTTTTTTCAGACTTTGTAAATCCCTGCCTGCAGCCAAGCACTACTGCTCAGCTGTTCTTGCTGTACATCATATGTACTTGACAATAGGGTGGTTTTACATATTTAATAAAAGCGTCATATTTAATTAGTAGAACTGGGCTTTAAAAAGGATCCTGTCCTCCTTAGCAGCAACTGGAAGTGTTGAGAGGCAAACAGAGCAGCACTTTGCTAGTCCAGCTCTAAGACTTCTTTTCTTTTCTGTGACCCAAGTTCTCATTTAACCCGTTCATTTTCTTAGTAGATTACAGTCAAGACGATCCACAAGCCAAGGAGTCAGTGCCGCGGGGAAATCCACAATTGACCTGGCCCAAAAGACTATTAGAGGGAAGTCTCTTTACATTTTATTTAGAAGCAGACAGGTGGCAGTTAGTAACAGGGAGAGATGCCATTTAGGTCACCTGCCCCATCAAACCACATGTATAAGGAGAACTTAGATTTCCCCCTTCCACTATGATGTGTAAGGTGCTTTGTTCCATTGTGCTGATGACTGAATTTCAGCAGAGCGTATGTCTGCATGAACCATCAAAGACAATTCCCTACACCAGGAGCAAATGAACTTCACTCTAAGAGCAGTAGCAGGTCACATCACCCCTGCAGAAGTAAGGAAGTTTTGCAGAGATGAAGTCCTTTCAGAACAGCACAGACACAGTAAGCATGCTTCTTATGTGCTACTATCCCGAAGCTACAGACAAAAAAATCCTTTACTTCTGTCTCATAGGGATACCAGCAGATTTGCAAAGATATAAACCTCCCCAAACACGCTATCTTCCCCCCACCTTGCCATCAGAGACAGAAAAATGAATAGCTATATAAGAGGAAAAAAACCTCTCATGGAAATGTGCTGAAACAATTGAGGCCTGTCACTCCTCTTCATTAAAGGCAGGTTCCACAATAGTTACTGTGAAGCGCTCTGAGATCTCTTGGGATAAAAGCCAGAATAGAAATGTGTAAAGTATTGTTCTTCATATATTTTCCCTGTACTGCCAGTCTTGTGAGCATGCACACAGGGCATTCCTTGATTTTAAAGGAAAGCCCTGAAGAACAGTCACATTTCACAGCCCAGATCAAGTGTGATCCTGAATCTGTGTCACTGTCCACACTAGTGACTGAGAACTCAGCTAGACTTTCCTTCAGAGCATAAAGAATTCAGTGAAAGGTGCATAACCAGCATCATCCTGCTACTGAAAAGATCTCAGCTGGTTTTCCTTGAAGGGATTATTTCAGTGCAGGTAAGCAGGAGTATAAGAATTTAATAAAAAAACCCTCTTTCTGCATTCCTAGAAATGTAAGAATGCACTACCATATACATAGGGAAAGAATGACACACATATTCCAGGTTTTCTCATTTTATATTTTGAATTGCACAACACTAGGCATTTTGTAGGGAGGAAAAAGAGAGGGGTTTTTTTGCTTTTCCCACTGAGGACTAAAAAGAAGGGGTTAAGCAGAAAAATGAAAAGGGGAAAAGTGATCAGAAAACTGACCCCCTTGTTTCAAGAGGAAAAGCAGGTTCACAGTTCTTGCAAACTTCATATAATTAACAAGACAAAATGCATAGCACTGATACCAAGCACTGTCTACACTAGGCATTACTGAGACTAGCATTTTCTTGCAGGTTTTACCAAATTAAATTATTTGGAATAAATCTTCAGGATTAATTCTACCTTCTGAGAAAGGTGGTTTAACAGGACAATTGGGAATGAAGTCTTAATCCACAAAACGACATATGTCCTGAGCAGCCCCTTCCAAAAACCACCAAAGTTTTTACAGTAACTCACAGCTGCAAGCTCACCTCAGTCTGTTTCTTATGGCAGACCCCCCCCCCCCCC
>NW_020799112.1:5453636-5461959 GCF_003259725.1 Athene cunicularia | reverse complement strand
CCCCCCCCCCCAAAAAAAAAAAAAGCCCTCTGTCATTTCCATAGAGTATGAAATTCTCTGTACCTCTACTGGACAATTACACTGTGACAAAGATGCTGCTCTCATACTCTGTCACGTTACCCTGATTTACCAAAGAGAATTCCCCCATGGTGCCACCAGTCTTTACTTTCTCTAAGACCAATCATGAGATTTTATCAATTTCACCACCGCACAGGGATTATCAATCTAATGAAAAAATCTCAATGTATTGCCATTTTTCTGAGAAGCCTTCAAACACTATTCCCACTACTAATCTATTTGAATAAGAGCACACTAGACATCATGAAACAGTGTGAAACAGGCGCTCTCTCTCCCTTTAAGCTGAAGAGTTGAGATCTCTTTACTTATTACTCCTCACCAAATGTTAATGCACAATTTATTTAATGCCTAGTTTTTGTGTGCTGAATTAGCTCACAAAGCAGCTGAGTGTCCCTTGTGAGCAAGTGCTCCATTTGCACATGTCAAGCATCCTAGTCTATTTAGTCCTATCCCAACTGCTTAATGTCTGAAACAGAAGCATCCACTACATTCTTCTTGATCTAAACAGCTAATTTAATACCCTTGGACAAAAGGGGCCTGGTGTTTTGGTAAGCTCCCATGGGCCTAACTATCACAAAGAAGGGATTGTTGAATACACATATAAAAAAAAGGAAGAGATAGGAGGCAGGCGGTCTGATCTTTATGACCCACTGATTATTCTATCAGTAAGGAGAAGCATAAATCTATCTCCTGACCTAACAAAATACTATTTTACTTCCCTTTACTCTATATTTTATCTTTTATAGGCAATAAAACATTAAACATTACAAAAGGTTATGTTCTCACCAATATTTTCACTAAATGACAATAAATTCCAAGTTGAGCCAAGCAGAGGTTTCAGCTGCAGCTATCCTGACAGTTGTTTGACACTCTTCCTGCAATTCAATCTGAATGCACTAGCGCCACTAATACCAAGAAAGCCCATCTGGAAAATCTGACAATGAATTTGAATCAGTCTAATGACCCTCTTAATGATTTAATTGCAAATCTATACACTAATACAAAGCTGAGCTCTTTTACAATGATCTGGTATACTATTTACTGTGGGAAGTAAAATTCCTTCCATCATCCTGCCTTTTTGAACAACCCTAAAAAGCAAAATCAGTATCAGTCTTCTTAGCTGATCTCCTTGAGCTTTAGATCAAGGATCTAGACTCCTGTTTTTTATTCCACATGAGTTAAGAGGGGAAAATTTAAAGAATCGTAGGGGAAAAAAAAATAAGAGAGATGAAGGACTTCGGAAGGATCAGGAACTAAGCAGACTAAATCTTTAATCTGTTGCAAATCTAAGTATCCCAGTTACCTGGACTATACATGCACAAAGGACAGGCAGACTGGAAAAAGGGTCTGAAAAACTATGTGCATTATGGTCCACAGGTTTAGCAGAGAATGGTAAAACATGCCATTGTCTTGATTTTGAGTAGTTTTGAACTGGTACAGAAAAAAACCCACTCAGAATCACTGATCAGCAGACTCCCAAAAGACTGAAGATAGGACAAAGAGCACTGGCAGGATAGACAGTCCTATCACAACATAAAATTCCCCCAAATATTTCAGTCTAAAGGGTTGACTCAGTCACCAGCTGCTGTGTTTAGTCCATGAAACACTGTACATGGAACCATACATTCTCATCTCAGATGCCTGGTCCCAAGTTTTCAAAGGTTCACTACTGTCCTAATGCAACATAAGGCCAAGACCTGCAGCTTAGACAACTGTGAAAGTACCTGTCTTCCTGGAAAAATAGCCTCAGATACACAGGCTATGAAAATTGGATCAAAGCTTCAAAACACATTTCCCAGGCAGCATCTGAGCTGAAACACAATCATTAATGGTCATCGGTCCTGAAGAACTGATCTTGGGAACTGAAAATATTAATGAAAACAGCTCATCATCTCTTGTTGTAGGTTTGCTACATAAGGAATTACTTAAGAATATATTTCTTCTGAATTTAAAAAGAGGAAACTAATCTCTAATTTAAAAGGGAAACTGAGGCACAGATAAGCTAAATGACTTGAATAATGTCACACAGTAGATGAAGAACAACAGGGGAACCACAATCAGATAATTCTGTCCCATACAATGTTTCTTTCTGCCTTCTATCAGTGAGTCCAAACTGCTGCCAGACTAATTAAAAGTTAACACTGTTTTAAAACATGCAGTCATGACTACACTGGGAAAATGTAGAAAATGTTAGCTAGCACTGGGGAAGTGGGGGGGGGAAGAAAAGGAGAATTATAAAACACATTAACTACTGTATTAATCCTGAATAAAGAGCATTTTCACAACCCAATTCATGTCTATCTGTAATTGCTGATGACTCACATGATCCTTTCAGTTATGATTTTTTCTAAAACAATGAGATTTTCTAGTAGCATAAGGATACATGATGACAAAGGTTAAGCTAAGAGATAAAGAAAATTATTTGCCCTGTTTAAGAAGGACTCCGAACGAGGTCAGTGAAGCACTGTCCTGGCTGAAGGGCCTGCAACACTTCAAGACCTGGTAAATACCTGGTATTAGGAGGAAGTCATACAATATGAGACTCAGATGCTGAAAGGTATGTAGACACCTAATTTCCATTGCTAAAAATGACAGGTCTAGATCTTCAAAGACACTGGAGTGCCTAACACTGTGCACTGAAGACACAGACCTGAATTTATAGATGACTCAAGCCTCAGACTGAGCATTTCACTTACTTGGACAGCTCAGGTTCTTACATCTTAACCAATACATCACACCAGAGATCACAGCATTACTTTCCCATCTCATGGATTTCGTTTGATAAATTATGTACAACAATCCCTTGTTTCCTTTCTAATATTTAACCAGAGCAAAACAATACATATATGTTAATTATCAGCTACTTACCCAACTTCATGTCCTTTTAAAACATATTTCTTAGGTACAGTACCAAGAGAGGTATCCCTGCATATTATTAATCTAATGTCAAGGTGTTTTGTGAGCTATGACCTACACTAATCCAAAATATATGAAACACAATTCATTAAAACAAGAGAGAAAGGTAGATTGCAGCTTCCCTTCCTAGGTTCTGTGCTGTTGTCTGAGCTCGACTCATGCACACATGGTCAGCCTCTGAATGTTTTGTTAGTCCATCAGTCACCTTACTGAAGTTCATTATTTTGAGCCTTTTGGCTCCTACCCAGTTCCAATTACTTGTTTTAAAACACTGCATTAGCATCATGACCGATTACAAATACAGCAGCTTATTTCTGAAATAACTGCACTTCTGGTTTCTCTCTGCAATCATGTCTTCTGTGTATAGCAATAAATGGTGGGGGAAAAGAAATAATTGAAAAAGTCAAATCCCGCCTTATTAGTGGTTTTTTTTTTTTTTTCCTTCTACATGACACACACAAACCAATACAGCTCATATCCAAGCAGGTTTTAAACTGACAGACCAACCCCATTCTCTCAAAGTAAAATAAACTAGCCCAAAACAGAAGAGGAGCAGAAAAAGGAGGAAAATTGTCCCATTTACACACATCAAACATGTAGCATGTGAGAACTGAATGTAATCAGAAAATAAAAAGCAGTTGCTTTAGTAAGACTTTCTTCATTTAAAAAAAAAAAAAAAAAGGAAAACTCCAGTCTGCCACTGTCCCAGATGTAATTGTAACTTACATCAATCTCTTATCAACTTGATTTACCCCAGAGTTTTGCTAAATAAAATCCTTTAATATAAAGGGTTTAAAAACAAACTATTAAAACCTTGAAATGTTGACTGCATTTGCAATACACAAATTTGCAATGGACCAGAAAAAATCCCTCCTGTAATCCATCACTTCCAATAATAGCATTATGATGTAGTCACAGCCCAGAACCACTATCCAGTACAACCTGTTTTCTGTTTTCCTACTTACAGGACAACGAGGAAGGAAATTCAGAACTAAGAGTTCACAGTAAAACCTAAAACACACCTAAAGGGATCCTAACTTTTTTTTTTTTTTTTTAATAGGGGAGGAAAAAATAGAAGTCAGAAAGAATTTAGACGCCCTATTATTAATGTATTTATTGTACAATGCCAACTGTTGCTTTACTGACATATTTAAGTACATCATTGTTAAAAAGCAAACTACAATACCATCTCAGAAACAAAATTTATGATATAATCATAAAAAGTCTACAAAATAATGCTTCTTTAATGCTTTTATTACAAAATATTAAAAAAAATAAAATTCCAAAATATTTACCCATCTTTAGTGCTTCCCAAATCTAAAAGATTTTTAGTAAGATTTTTTGGGTTGCATTTATTTTAAAATCAAATAGTACTAAAGCTACTTTAAATAAACCCTAAATAAACCCTTCTCTTTTATAGAACATAATTTCAAAACATTTAATAAATTCAACATAAGATGACAGTTTTGGATCAGATAATTCATCCTGATTTTTACACATAAGTGATGAAATAGATTTAATGAGTATTCTCTGAATAATAATAAAAGCAGATTTTCAGGTAAGTTCTGTGTATGCTTAGAAATAGCTTCCATGAGTCTTAAAGCTTGTTTTCACTTTACAGGTAAAACATTACCTGAAGATAAGTAGGTCTAAACCACCCAGATGAAGAGAGAAGAATATTGGCCAAATTACTCAGTAGCAATTCAATCAGGAATTCACAAGCAATATGGTCTGTTCCACAGTTAACATACCTGCCTATATTCTTTCCAAGCAACCTTCTTAAATAGCAAGATATGATTTTTTTTTCTATCAAGCATTAAACAAGACCTTAAATAAGCTATACCAAAAAAGTTCAATGAGCATCTTCCTAAAACACTAAAAATGTGTAAACTGAATATAAACAGTCACCTCCCATAACTAAACAAATTATTTCTGTATTAAAATTTTAAAAACGTTCCCTGTTTTGAACACACCAGAGTGAGAAAGATTAATACACATGAATAAATGGAAACATGTTCTTTAGAAAAGCTACTCTAATAGCTCATGTATTTTATTAGTAAAGAGTGTGCAATTGCTAACAATTAAATTCTAAAGTGCCAATATGATTATCGCAAAAGATACAGTGATGTATTCAGTTTTCTACAGAGAAAATAAGAATGAGTACCTGTTTTAAATCAGGAAGCAGCAGATAATTTCAAGATCAAACCCACTTCCTGTTAAAGAACGGGGAAAAAATTCCTTTACAGTTACTGTCATTATTAATCCACTCTTTGAAAGGTTATTTATAGAAAAACCTTTCAGTTTTGAAAATTCATAACATGATTAGAATATAAGAAATCATTCGGGTTGCCTACGCCTAAAAGACAGCAATCCTAAGATGTGGTTAAGTATTCCAGACAATATAGCCAATTTCTAGATAGAGAAAAAATACTGGAAGATGAAACTGAATTTTTGACATAAAGGCTTAGAGTCGGGGAATGTAAATGTTTGTAGAGAGCAGTGTTCATAATATATAGGGAGAAATATTAGGAATTTTTGTTTTGTTTTGTTTTGTTTTGACTGCAGGAATATTTGAAGCTTTCTCTGAGCTCCCTCTCGTGAGCAGTTGCTGACAGTGCACCAAAACCATCACCACCAGCAGGACTCGAATAACGTGTCTTATAATTTCATATTAAGTTACTTGTTTTTAATGCATCATGCTTCAAAGAACCTTG
Organism: Athene cunicularia; assembly: GCF_003259725.1. Lineage (NCBI taxonomy): Eukaryota > Metazoa > Chordata > Aves > Strigiformes > Strigidae > Athene > Athene cunicularia. Next base: position 5,456,251 of record NW_020799112.1, on the reverse strand, counting down.
CAAATAGAAATGTTTGGTTCCAAAGATATTATCTATATATCTTTCCCTAGAGGAAACAGGATATGAATAGAAAGACACCCCACCCTCCCAACCAGAATCCAAAATCTGCTTCTCTGTCCAGTGCTTCTGAAGAGCTCACCACCCTCACTGCAGTGAGACAAAATTACACTTCAGGAACAATCTTTAAGAGAGTCATAGTACTGTCCGCAGAGCAAGCATTATCCATTTTGGATGTAAAATATGTACCCTTTTGATATTAATGAAAAGTATTTTAAAAGCAAGTACTTAAAGCTTCTATCTTTTCTTTTACCAGGATGAAAACGTTGGCTTAAATTTTGACTGAACCACATTTTAATTAAATCATTCTAAATCTGTTTACTTGTAAAATACCTTGCGTTACTCCTTATCAATGCACTGCAATAATAAACTGCTTGGATTTATAAGATGTTTAGATGCTGTGCAAATGGAGTTACAAATTTCAGAAATAAGGACTTTAGCACCAAGGAACTAGCACAATCTAGTACAGGCCTGACAGCTATCCCACATTTGCAAGCATTTAATGACTTTATCTTACTATGAATTACTGTTTAGACTCTTAGATGAATTCCTCTGAAATCTGAGGAAGTGAATTCTATATAAGGTACAGTAAAAGTCACCTTATGCATACCAAGGAAATACCAATGAAACTCCACCAAGGAAACCACCTACAGCCATGCTAGAAACATCATCACTTTCATAGTAGGTGTTTAAGTCGAACTTGCCCAAAGGTATGCTTCCTTAGCCTTACATTCCAATGTCTGTGTTACACAGCAGATCTCATAAGAGACTAATACAAATCCAGTTAAATCCTACTACTGCTATTTGATGTGTCATTTGTGATAGTCAAAGAAACAATACCAATGAAGCGTAAAATATCAAAGGAAAACTTTTTGTTGTTGCATGTGTTATTGGAATGGGAACTCCAAAGACCAACCAATAAACTAAATCAAGATCTAATCCAGAAAAAAAAAATAAAAAAAAATAAATTGGATTCTTTCTTCACACATTCTTGGGACAGCAAAGGTCTGGAAAGTCAAATTTTACTTCCCCCCCCCTCCCCCCCAAGGTAAATAGATCTTAGATAGAGTAGCAGTCTAAATTATATCATCAGCAACTGACAGTTTGAGGTTTTTTTTAATTAGTGTTCAATTTGCAAGGTGGGGAATTACTAGTAAAACGTTGCAACACTGCCAAGTACCATTCTTCGAAGTATTCCTGACTTTCAAAACCCCAGCGACTTGATTTTTGCAATATCCATGTACAGGGACCTACCTTATATATTAGCGAGTCTGCAACCAAATGACAGGATCAACACCAGAGCTTGCAAATTTGTTCCTATCTGGAACATCAGTGAGCCAGTAACACAACAAAAGAGAAAGTTGGGGTTTTTTTTAAAGACAATAAATCATTAACAACGCCAGCAAACAACTTTAATTACATTCTAGAAAGCTTCTAGATCTCACAGGAGACTAATTTGCTTTCTAGTCTTCAGTCAGCAAAAATGGTCCTGGCCTTTGAAATCATGCCGCTTTATTTAACATTGCCTTCCTCCCAAAGAAAGACTGCCTGCAATATTGAACACCCTGTAGCAGTGAGGCAGAGCATGCTAGCCATCAAATTCTAGTTGTTCATTCCACTGACTGGAAAAATGCCTGCCGTTTGATTTCTTTTATAGGGCCACATTTGAGCAAGCAAAGTTTATAGAGATGACTTACCTAATTAGATTCAAAGAGTGATTTGCTGTCTCAGCAATAGTTTTTAAATGTACAAATCTAGACAGAGAGGCATTTTGTAAACAGGTGTGAATGACACTGCTCCATCAGGCATTAAATTGGAGCTGCTCCTGAAAAATAGTATCATTTGTGCATTTCAGTTACCAATATTTTATCAACTGCAGCGTTTTTACACCAAATATTCCTTGTGGTGAACTGACAATGGTATTTCAGCAAGATCTCTCACCCTTTTAATAGCAGCATGAAACAGTCTACTGTGTGCTTCTCATGTCTTTTCTGAAAGGTTGATTTTAAAAGTCTCAAAATTATATCTGAGGAGTATATCAGCCTTTGAAACAAGGCTACGAACCAGGTAATGCCTGAGGGAAAACAGCTGATACTTGCAGGCAGTTTTGTATTTCCGAAGGAACAACAGCTGGGAAAGGAAGAAATTATTTTCTCTTATGACAATTATTTAATGTTTATATTACAGCTGTACCCAAGGCCTCTGTGCTAGGCAGTGCATGGCCACAAAAGCACCCCAAGAGCACCCAGGCTCGGCCCCTGCACCAAGATGGCTGCTCTCCTCAGCCGCCACACCTTCGCGCCCAAATGCGGCACTCACAGCTGGAGAAAGCTTTGCTCTTCACACCTAACATTTGGATATGATTTTCGTACCGTAGCAGGAGCTAATGTTATAGTGAGACGAGAAAAGCGCATTCTACCGGGTGAGCTTACTTCACCGCGGCTGCAACCGAAGCAGAAATGCCCGTCCCCGTGCGGCCACGCCCAGCCCAGCGGCCCGCGCAGCCCGACGCGCCCAGGCCGGCCGAAGCGGCGCAGCCCCCTCGCCACCCCTCAGGC
>NW_020799112.1:5424604-5453586 GCF_003259725.1 Athene cunicularia | reverse complement strand
AGCCCCGCAGGCGGCCCCTGCCTCGCACCCGCTCTTCGGGCAGCAGGGCGGGCGGAAGAACGGCGGGAAGCTCCCTCCGCGGTAAAAGGAGCAGCGCCCACTTTGTCCCTCCTCGCTTCCCGGCCCGGTCTGACACATCCACGCAGCATGCCCTAGCGTTTAAACAGTCTTCTGTTTAAGACGGGGCCTTTTAAATGTTTTAAGAGGGATTCAAAAGCAGGCAGAGAAACGTGGGGCTCAGGTTTTAGTGTCACTTATTTGGGGAGAAAAAAAAGAGAGAAAAAAATTGTTTCACTTGTGTTGAGAAATTGAATCATTAAACAGATGAAGGGCTTTGAGCGAGGAAGACAATGTTTCAGCCACCAGTAGCGAACCCCAGGAGGAAAAAAACAACACAGAAAACACAGCAAAGGCTAATACGTATCAATTATGCAGTTTTAAAATTAAAGGTCTGAAAGAAACCCGTCTTCTTAAAGTAAAACTTCAGTTTTATTTATGTTTTATTAGAAACATCGCACAGAGGCAGAGCCTTTCACAAGCACTCGTAAGCTCGTTTATCCTGGGCAGGTTAGTTTCTCTGGCTATACGCTGTTAGGACCTTTGGCAGAGCCAAGCAGAGCACTGCTGCTGAGAGAAGTGCACACACCACCTGAAAGCATACTACATCGGTGGTCTCGCAGATATAAAGGCAAGTCAAGGTTAGCTAGGCAAGTCATTTCTTTCTAGGATTACAGTAAAATGAAGAGCAAAAAAGGCATGTCTCTGGAATGGGGTTTCTTCCATCACAGTTTTCAGTCCTCTCCACCACACAGGTTCAGCAGTGCCCTCTGGTAATCCCCTTTTGTGTCTTGCTGTAAAGCAAGGGAAGAAAAATACAAATACATGTGAGAAAACAATCACAAAATATGGAAGTATGCACATTATAATCTAAAAACCTGTGGAACAGACTATGTTTTGCAGTTGAAGCTTTGTCAACCTGGAGGAGACTGAGTTTTACTTATGTGTGAATTGAAATTATTTATCATTCTTGCAATACAAATGCAAGGCCCAGAGAGGAGAAAAATTTTGGTATGAAAAAGAATAACACAACAAAGGAAAACGGAGGGACTCGATTCTGTCCCTTCTCACTGATCACTGCAAAAATCATACATCAAGTTCACTATTTTGAAAATTTGTTTATAATCTAAAATTCACAAATTCAGGAAAAGATTCTGGCTTAAGATTTTGACTCAACTTCACCTACACAAGGAAGACTGTATCATATGCTGTTGTGAGGGTGGGTAGAAGACTAGTTTTTAAACAGATGCACAAGCTCTTTACCTATGCCCCAAGTTAAATCAAACCTAGCACCTATAGCTCCCACACAATCACAGAAGTGGACAAAAATCACTCAAGCTAAAAAGTCTATGCATTGGGCATGAAATGAAAGGGAGCGGCAATTTAGATGCTTTATTTTGATTGAGCAACCAAAGAGCAATTTGTTCTTTCTTTTCTTTTGGTCTGAGGATAGGGACTGGTGAGCAGAATTTTCCTTCATAACACATCAGCTGATTGCACAAAGCCTACATATACCATCAAGTGGCTGTCAGGAGTTGTATCAGCTGTAGACTGTAAAGTTAAGAGTGGGTTTTTCAATAGCACATGGATAACAACATATTATTCTCACTGCAGCCTCTAAAACACCTCCCACAAATTCTAATGGTATGATCAGTCCAATGAAGAATGCTGTCAAGGCCCATAAAACTGATGTAAAAAGAAAGCTGAAAAACTTACCTGGATGAAATAATAGAGAGATTTTCCGTATTTCCTCTTGAATTCACTCTTAATTTTCAGCATGTCAACTTCGCAGCGTGAGACCATAATCCTGATCAGAACCTTGTCGCGGGTTCCCTTGCCCTACAAACAGATACACATTTAGAACTGTAATAGCTGAAACGCATAAAATGCCACTGTACCGAATGGTAAGATGGCAAACTACAGGCAATTGAGATGTAGCAATAAAAGATACAAAGAATTAAGTCTTTTAACTAAGGTAATGATCCAGGAATTTGAGCATGAACATAACTTTCTCATCAGCAGTGTTTGAGCAACTTTCTAGTCACAAATCTAGCTACTTAGATTGTAAGCAGCAGTTCTGGTTCACCAGGAAGTCTTCCTGGTATTGCCTAATGCCTGTCACCAGGTGTTTCTCTTTTATCCGATTTCTTGAGAAAACCTTTTGAGGCAAATTTAGTGTCTTATTTTGGCACTTCAAGAAACAGCTATTTCTGCTATCATCTCTTGGTTACCTGCAAAACACGTGTCTAACTTTGCTAATTATAATAAACTGATTTAATACAGATCATTATTATGAGATCCTTCCCAATATTTCCTTACATCAGATGCATCTGAACAGATGGTCTAGGCTTGTAACTGCTAAAGAATGCTTTTGAACAATACTAAGTAATTTTTAATTTATTCACATTCCTGTCACACATCATATGAACAAAAGTGCCTAAGGAATCAAAATTTGATGAAACAATGGAAGAAAAAAAAAAGAGTAGAAAGAACGAACAGTCTTCCCTACCTTCATGGAATCATACAGCCTGTCCGCAAAATACAGCTGTTTATTCTGAATGCACTGGACTGAAGAGAGAAATAAGAATAGTTAAATATCCTGCCCTTACATGGAATAGCAGAACACAGAACCTTGGAGCCATTTTTAAAGACAGGACAAGTAATGAAAATAAGGTTTTCAGCAAAAGTTTCTCCAAAAGGGGGCACAGAGAAATTGTTTTTACCCGAGTTGTTATTTAGAAGTTATTTGGCTAAACTTGTGATTGAACCACAAAATGCTTTCAACCTGAGAAAGTATTTCCCGCCGTTGCTAGTGTCATTTCAGAATACTAGCTCTCCTCCACACATTATACAATTCTTTCTTCCACTTCTATAAGCCACCTCTTTTCTGAAAACACTCATTGCGGGCTAATCCATGAGAAGTCTTCCTTTCAAGACTGAGCTGTTTATACTCCATTTGCATTACAGAGCTCTCAGTTCACCCTTAGTCTGAAATGGATTTTCCTCTTAAAGCATTTCCTCTTAAACATGGTGACATCCTTGTCATCTTCACCTCATATCACAGTACCAGCCCATTTCAGAGAATTCAGTGCCAAATCAGCTCTTTTACTAGCCTGCAGGATCCTCCACTGGCCATTATCTCATCTCACAAACACACTGTTCTCTCTCCAGCCTATGTCTATATTGAATACTTAATGTGTTCAGCTATAGTTCCAACCTTTTTGTTTGTTTGGGGAACCAAACATTAAGCCTCTGTATCAAAGCAAAAGTGGAACTAACAACAGATCACAATACATGCATTTTTATTTCATCTGGAAAGCAAGGTTTATATTTTGCAGAGGGCAAAAATAGGCTACTTCTCAATACACTAAAATACACTACTAGTGTATCCAGTAATGTCAGAACATCCAGTTTATTTCTCATCCAGCAACACAGAGAAAGCTGCGCCCTATCCTTACCATGATACACTGCAAAAGAACTGAAAAGATCCTATATAAAGATAGTCTTTACTTCAGGGTAACTCACCAAGATTAACGAAGGCATTCTCCAGATCTCCCTTAACCTCCTTCTTGATGCTCTCCAACATATCATATGGGCTGTAGCTCTTGTACCTCTCAAACACTATCACAAGAAAACAGGTGAAATCAAAACTAGACCAAGAACTGGTAGAAGTAGCCACGCAAATCAAAAACACAGAGACAGCAATGCAGAGACACATGATTTAGAAATATCTGTCCAAGTTCTGAGAACTTTGTCTTAAGTAGAGCCTGAGTTTCTCAGCTGATAGTAAAGTTCCCATACTACGGGCTTTTTGTTTTCCATGAATACTTCCATAATCTGGTAAAATACTATCTTAATCCTGTACTAGTATTTTTTGAAACAACAGTTATTTAAAGCCCTGAAAAGTCTTCAAATGACTTTGCCATGTACTTCTTACAGCAATATCAGGGCTGCTTTTGAGAGTCTTCCCTGTCAGATCTAACACATGATATAGCTAAAATACCCTAGGACAGAGGGAAAAGCTAAAGGACTTCTCAAGGTCTCCTGCAGCCATGTTTTCTAGATTTGTAACAGTTTTGTTGTTGGTGTACTTGACATATAATTGAGCCTTCTTACACCTCTGTGAAAAAGAGCTCTACACATACTCAAATTGAGATTAACACGTGCACAGAAATAACTATGTTTTTTGAAAAATAAAAAAATTAACAGCTCAGACATGAATTAAGATTTATTAGCTGTTTTTCACACTCATTTCAATCATATCTAGGACAAAATAGTTATCATGTCAGTATAATTTTCTCTTACGGGAAAAAAATTAATCTGCCTCTTGAATAGTACCTTTCTGCAGGTGGGGGACACTTCTTTCAGTCATAATGTTGATCCACTTGGGGACATCAGTTCCCTTTCTCTTCACACCGGCATCATAGAGCTCCTGGGGTTAGAACGAAAAGAGAAATAATGAAAATCAGGAGTTACACAAGAAGCCATTGCAAATGTTTTTTCCTTACTGGAAAACAAGCGCTACTGAAACTGTGTCAGTGGGAGAACACAAAAGGACACATGGCTGGGCAGACCACCAGGACAAGATCCATGGATCTAATCTGAAACTAAGACTAGTTCCTTCGTATTTACCTCTATCTACAAGTTTTACTCTGTATTTAGCTCTGTTTACCTCAACAGAACTGCTCTTGACAGATAACACATGTAATAAAAAAGCATTAGCAACCAATAAATTCTATGACGCTTCTCAATCTTACACAATTACTTGGCTGCAACCAGTCTTTGCAGTGTCTGTGTTGCCTTTTGTTAAAGGCTCTCTTTCTCAATATGCTTAAGGGAATACTAGAGAGGTGCTAGTATAGGTACTAGCAGGTAAGTAGAGCCCATGAAAACTGGTAACTGAAGGATTGCAAGTGGCAGATACCTTGACAGCATGCAAACATTACTGTGCAAGATAATCTGAAATATATACACCTACCTTCATAAATGCTTCTCACTCCTACAGTATTTGTACTTTCAACATCCCCAAAAGATTGACCAATTTAAGACATTTAATGGTCATTACCAGCACTTACCCTAGCATCCTGGTCAATTAGCTCATAATCAATCACAGAGGTATCTTCGCACCTTTTGCCCTTCAAACAAGCATAGCAGTATTTAGAAGAAGTTTAATAGACGTATATAGCAGTTTGCTACATGCATATTCTTTTTCTCTTTGTTTTTTTTAATCTGAATTTGCTAAATGAGTAACAGTATGCTCCATCCCCATTATGAATATTTTTTTCCCTGAAAAGACAATGAATTCACAAGGAAATTTAAAAGTGAATCAGAAGTCCAACTGTTTTACTGGCAGCCATCAGTCAGTTACCAAAGTGCAGCCACATTAGGAAAAGTGGAAAAATATGAACAGACCTACCTTGGCAAGGGCAACCATTAGCTTGCGGAAGTCACCAGATGTATCTGATATAATGTCCTTTTCCAGTTCTGTCTTGTACACTAGAAAACAAAATATTATTTTCAAGTAAATGCTGCCCTACAAATACTCCTTTACAAGAAGGACAGCTGCTAATTACTGTGTTTTATGCACATAAACAGTTACAACCTAATCACATGTGGAAAACAATGAAAACAAATGCATGCTTGCATCCAACATTGCTACCAGCTAGTCATGAGAGTTCCCATGCAATCAAAGTCTGTCACAGAAAGATAACAGTGAAGCTTGAGACTATTAAAAGGAAGAGAATATTTCTTTAAGCTCAATATCCTTTTAGATCATTCTTAGCTACCAATGAGTATTTGCTTGTTTGATAAACATAGAATTTAGGCCTTCTCCACTCGTGGATTTATGACTGGACAACTGCAATTAGAAGTTCAATGCAAAAGACAAAAGCTGTTATAATAAAGGAATGCCGTGTGAGATTCTGGTCTGGTGTCTAAACATTTTCACTGTTTGCCAAGTGGTCATACCCTGTATTTCTACAAAATCACATTCTCTCTTCTTTTCAACAGCAACCTATTGTACAGCAGCATCTTCTTTGCTGATACATATTATTTTGTTCAGTACCACCCATTAAGACTACACTGGTTTTGCTTATCCTTTTTGACTTAGCCAGCACCTTACCAGAACTGCTTGATAACTATTAAGCCTTAGCACATAGCAATTTTCTACATTTCAGTCTATTTGTGATGAAGCTTAACTCTGCAGCTCAAGGAAACAGACACTGGACAGCTGCACTACTGAATTGCAGTAAACCCAACCAGAACGAACAATATAAAAATATAAGGAATATGAATTAAAAGGTAATAGCTTTTGAGGATGGATCTTAGATCACTCATATCTACTTACAATCAACTAAGAATTATAGCTTCTATCAGATAACATGCTTTAGAAAAGCTGAAAAATGGAATATATGCTTTTATGAAGTTTTATTTCCCATCTTTTCTGGCAAGTCTACCAAATAAACTTACAAGTGTGCTCCGGAAGATTTCAGATTCACCTACTTATTACATAACTGATCCTACAATCCATAAATCTAACATAATTAATTCTGTCACTACGCACAGAATGCACGTAGCTTACAAAAAACTTTATTTAGACACAACATATAAGTAGTTAATGTTCTCCGATTGTGTGCTACCAACTAACAAGATGAAACACACACAAATATCCAGGACACCAGTACAAAATAGTATCTTACTACATCCAACTGCTGGAGAATCAAGGCAGATATTGGTATAAGCAACTCTAACAATCAAATTTACACTGAGGGGAACTTATCCAAGTAACTTAGTGTATAAACATAGTACACTGAAACTTTCAAAGTAAACTTACTTTCCCTGTAGACTCTGTTAATTTCACTAAGCTCCTGATTTGTTCGTGAGCAGATGATTTCAATGAGAGTGTCTTCATCAGTTCCCAGACCCTGCAACACACAGATGATTCACTTAGGTGCTAGAAATGAACAGGCATGTTTGAATGGTTTAAAAATATTTTACAGACATCTCCTCTCTCCCACTCTAACAGTTTCACAACAATTCAGGGATATTTTTTGCTAACTGCGCCTGAGAAACCGCAGATGGAACATTTTTAGTTGCCAAACACTACTCTGATAGCTTTGAGATCCTGCAGATATTATCTCTGGGCAATGTGCATTTGCTGTGAGTGTACATAACACTCAGCGGCCTCCCCACCACTGTAACTGGATGAGACCAACTTATGGCCCATGTGTGATTGCTTTCTGTCCACTGAGAGCACAGGAAGAAAATTTGATTCTTAGCATGCAAATGGGCAGCAAGCAACTTGTTCCCCTGCTTTTCTTCCCACCACCCTTCGTACCACTCCTCCACTATAAATATAAAGCCAAGGATGACACCTTCATTAGCCTTGGCCTTGTCTCCAAGTCAGCAAAGATTTAAGCATGTTCTGAATTACTAGCTAATAAATAGCCCCTCTTGAATTGTCCGTATTTTCCAAGTTGTCTGTATTTGTGCATTGTGAAGCATAATATTACAATTAGCTATAGTAAGAAATAAAGATGTATTTAGTATGACAAACTAAATACCCAGATTTTTTTTTTTTTTTAACCAGTTGAATTAATTGGGAGGTCTTATATAATATTACAAAGCCACTTTTGTGATCAAGGTCAATGAAGAATTAATACATTGAACGAAGCTGCATTACTACTGTTTAAAAAGTAATACAGGTATTAGCATTATAACAAAATTACAAACCACATCAAAATGTATCAACTATCAATTAAGCTTTATAGTAACTCAGTCTAAAATAATGTGGCTTGACCAACGTGCTCTAAACCTTGTTCAATTACTTTATATAGATAAACAGCCAAATTAAAAAAAAAAAAAATGCTAACAACACTGCAATGTTCTTGCTCCTGAAGGAAAGACAGGTAATCCTGAAGCACAGGCTCAGAACAGAGGACTAACTTTAACGAGCTGAAGATGCTTTTCTCTCTAGCGATCACTAAGGATGTCTGGGTTACTAGCTGGTAAAGCCATCTGGCAGCCAGATGCCTCAGTATTTTGAAAAGAAACATTAAAAAAAATAGACTCCACTGGTGATTTTTTCATTCTATTCTGGTTTTTACCTACCCACGAACCATGTTCAGGCTAATCTCATTACCCTTATCTTCCAGCATCACCAGCAGACAGAAAAAATACTCTCATGCCTCCTCTTAGGCTACTGTTTGTTAGGATCATCTGTAACAGTCATTTTGTATGTGGCAAAAATGGGCATGATTTCCACAGCACTCCAAGAGGAGTCTGCTGGGTAACATCTTGGGAAAACATCTCATGCTGCAGTCTTTCACATGTGGAAAATGGAAGTAATTATGTGGAGAACTACCCTCTTGGAAAAAGTGTCTCCATTGAAGGGGAAAAAAAAAAAAGAAAAGCAGCACTAAACCCAAGCAATTTTATAAAAAAGGGAATTAGGAAAGCTTTCCACAGAGTGGTTCTAATAGGTATCTGGGGAAGAAATGAAGGCCAAAAAAATTCAAGGTGCTCTAAATGTTTTTAAAGTATTTTGTAAGAACATGTACCAGAAAAATAATTAACTCCTCAGTGATAACTTTGCTCTACCGAACTCTGTTTCCCACGTCATAGCTTACTATGCTCTATGTATCAAGTAAAACTTAAGATCAGGCAAATGTAGAACATTAGACTAAGTGCCTGGGAGTTGGAAATAGTTGACCTAAGGAGAGAACAGAATATTCTACATTTGTGGCTACTCTGAGGTAACAGCTTGGTGCTGTAAATACAGCATAAATGCTATGTAAGTACATGGTCATCCTAAATATAACAGCATCAGATATAAGACATGGAAAAAAAAACAAACAGGCAAACAAAAAACCAAAACCAAATTAATCTGATTCACAGTAAATTATGGACAGCCTCTACTTAAACCAGAAGAGGGCAGCATCTGATTACTCAAAAAAGGAATTTGGCCCATAAGGAAAGAGATGCCACCTCCATACAAGGTTGGCTTTTTAGGTTTGGGGGTTTGAGGTTTTTTTGGGGGGCAGAGTGGAGGGGGTGGTTTTGTTTTCCTGGTTATTTTTTTTTTTAACTCCTTTTTCACAGTCTGTAGAAATTAATTAATTGGATTTTTGTCTTATTCCGAATTCCAACAGACATATTTTAATACTTGTTTTTTTTGTTTTTTTTTTTTTAAAATCAACCTGATAAAAACATTCAGAATTTAAGTGATGATGATAAATACAAATTCCCAAAGCTTAGTTTGCTTAGTAAGGTGAATGCGCTGGCATGAGCGCCTCTCAAAGTCTTGTTTCAGTGGCCTGCAAAGCAGATATTTCTGAACTAGCAATCTATTCCGTGCTTGCCTGTGATTGTAGGGGACTGAACACAGTGACTCACTGCTGTGCTGCTGCTCCAAAGCCTGCTTTTAACACCTCATCCTTCTCCTCCTGTTCCACACAGAGGCAGGTCTGGTACAGGTTGTTCTTTCAGTGATATGACCCAATAACTGGAAACTACTATTTAAGCCTATAAATGCTAGCGAAGGATTTAATGGCTCCAGCTAACAGCTGCTATCTTAATGGTTTTTTTGTAGTATGAATCTGCATATTGTTTTTAAGAGCAGTCAGCAAAGCAGCAACCAGACAGAGCAGCCTATCAGTTATTCCTGACCTGATAAAAATTATTTTTTTCCTTACAGGGAGGATTTAATTAACAGCTTTAAAATCACATGGTTCCAGAATTTCTCTCATTTTGGATGCCTTGTGGCTGGATACTTAAAACTTCAGTACTAAAAAAATAATGATCAGTGGACATGTTTGAAAACTGTGGCCTTGGATGTGAAGTCCATTGTCATTCTTGAGACAGCGACATCAGACTAACATACTTAAATTTGAAAGCTAATTTACCTTCATGGCAGCTTTCAGTTCAGAGGCATCATACTGCGCTGGTGTCTTCAGCAAGCCCAAGATCACTGCCTCCAAATGACCCGACAGTGCAGACTTGAGTGCTGCAGAAAGTTCCTGTAAAAAAGGAGGGATGATGGAAGAAAAAAATTAAAGCTCACTTCTGATCTCCAGAGAATTTAGCCTGTAGTGCTTTAAGTCTCCAAGGCTGCAACAGTGCTTCTAACACAATTGACAAGGAAACAGAACATAAAGAGCTTTTCTTTTGTGAAAGCCTAAGAAAGAAATTAGGGCAAAGGAATTTTTTCTCATCCTTTGAAAATAAGAAGAAATCCACTGGTGGCTGACAGAGTGCTGGGAAGCATGGTGCAGACACATCTGAACAGCTCCGCTCCAGTCTTGAAGCACTGACACTTTGTTGGAGCTAACAAGCACAGATGGATCTGAGTTTGACTCCCTGTGGTCAGCACTTCTCCATCATACTCCCATAGTTTTCCCTGTAGCACTGTATTATTTGTGTTTTTCCTATTACCCCAGCCCTTTACTAGCTGAGACATCGGAAAATTGACTGCACAGTTATTCCACTGTACAGGCCCAGTTCCCAAGCAGCTAGCTGAAGAAAAAGTTGTCCCTGAGCACAGAAAAATTATCCCTGTCTTCAAGGCAACTATCAGAAGAACATAAGCAAAGTCTCTATTGTTAATTGTCAGTCAATCCTAGAAAAAGAAACAGTCAAGTATGTTCACTTCACAGGACGCATGCAAATCTGTAGCAAATAAAGTCAGAGGCACGTCCTCTTTTAAAGGTTTCAGATGCAACTTGAATAATTTAATTATCAGTTTCACTGTAGTGTACTTACAAAGTCAGAATCCCTGGGATCAAGTCTGGGGTTCACACAGATCAGTGTATTCCCTAAGCTGAAGTTAAGTCTGCAGCATTCAGAATAGAATTTCTGCATTTCAATTGAGGGTTTCTACACTAACAGTTTGTAAGCTGGAGGGGTAGGGGAAATAGGGGTAGAACTGCAGAGAATTTTGTACCAGAGGGATAAAGAGCCAAGGCACTTAGTTAATTTCCAAAGTCACCCCACCCATTTAATCCAGGCACTAATACATGCCAATACTGTATGCACTTACTGCATGGATTGAGCAAGACAGTGAATGGGGGGTTGGGGTATCCAGCTGCTTTTGTCTAAGAAACACTTTAGTACACTAACTCAATTTTGGATACAATGCTCCATCATTTATTTGCATGAAAACAGGTTCTTCAGACATCAGCAAAGATACTGCACATCTCTAATAAGTTTTAGGACAATGCCATGAATTCCAATTAGCTGAGAGAAGTTTTTGCAATCTTTGCACTTTGGTATGAAGGCTGAAGGAAATACAAATCACTACAGCAGGATTTACCAAAATAACTGCAATAAAGCACCTCAAACTGAACCCAGCACCTGCCCTCATATTAGTAGGCTTCTGGAGAAAAAAGCTCTTCTCCCCCTGCCAGGAAAGCAGGGTCTCCATTCCGCTGGTTTTTGCCATGGCTAGGAGCACTCAAAGAGAGAAATAGGAAGCAGATAACTGACAGATATCATTAATTTCTAAAATAATTAAATTAATAAATTAATCATTAATTTATAAATAGCAAAGAAAAAGTTTTACTAAGTGTTCCAAATGAGCATCTGGATATTAACAGTTGATCGAAGTTAGAGATTTTTGGTGGCAGTTAGGACTGACCAGACACATATGAAGACACACATGCAGAACCCCCAGTGTTCACTGGTAGATCCATTAATGCTAGTGATGGGGTAAGGCTACACAGATCAAACACCATTCCTCAAGATAGTTTCCATTAGACACAGCTCAACTCAAAGGAATAGAGGTAGATCTGTGAGACTTTTTAAAATTATAATGATCTACTGAGAAATCCTGCAACACACAATACAAGCAGCCTAGTACAACACAACCCATTGCCAAAGAAAACCATAAGATACTGTCCCTGGAAGATATACATACATGTCTTTTCATATCCCACTTCCTCCTCTCTTGCCATTCACTTGTTTATTTCACTGAGTGGTTTCTACTGCAAACTTCCATTGTTTCTACAGACTAATTCTTTGGCACATGTTAAACTTGATACATTCAGTTTGCTCTTGGGTCGCAGTAAGGAAAAAAGGTGAGAAAGAAACAGATGAAAAAAGTTGTGGATATTCTTGCCTGTGCATTTTCATGGTCATGCAAAACATTTAACAAAGCTTTAAGTGACACATTTCACTACTAGAGTCCGCTTATATGCAGGAGTCTCCCAGTGCCCACAGAGCACGACCACCAGGGTGCAGACAGGTGCATCCATGCATGTGTCCAACTGGTGCGTGCCTCTGCATGTGCCTCTATCAGCCATGCATAAAAGTTGGTGCATTTCCAAAATTTAACTCTAGATTTACATTTGGTTTCAGATGAGCATTCTGGGATGCTACTGGAGGACTACCATCTGGAGTATGGCAAACCTGAAAGAGATACATTCATCATAATCCCAAATCTATAAAAGTTTCCTCATTTTCATGGCATAAAACTTCAATTATAGTAAAACTGTCAAGACTTCAAAAGTCAAGAGAACAGCTCTTGTCTTCCAGATAGCAAGACTCATTATGCAGAATTCTGCACATGTTCTACAGATTTCTCTCCATCAACAGATCAGTACTTGAGCTATTTCTTTACAGGATAATACCTGGTGATATTTCAACTCATTACATGACTTTGTTCTACATCTGCAGTGTTCGTAGAACAACTGACTGCACTCTGTTATCATTTAAACTGGCTTTGTGAACAGAAACGGAACACTTTTCTTATGCTGAGTTGTCTTAACAAAATCACAAAAAGTTAAAAAGAAAAAAATAAATCCCCTAAAGCACCTTTTCCTTCAACCTGAGACATTTCATGTCTATGGCTTTTCACTATTGTTTAGCATTTTTCACCAGGGAATCCTGTGGCTGGCTGGCTGGTGTATCACCCATCATGATTTCTGGAGGTGCTAGGAAACCACTGTCTCCAACAGGTTTCAGTCCCAGTTGTGCATACTCAACAAATCTGGAAGTCCCACCAGTCCTAAACTGTGGCTGCATGGACAAAGGAGACTCACCTTTAATTTTAGTGAAAAGACAAACCAAATAATACTTATATCAGTTTGCATCCACTTATCCGTGAAACACGCAAGCCCTGAAAAATCTATCTACAAGAAGAATATTGGTATTTCATCATATTTCACTACCTTTTTGGTTCTTCTCTGATAGGCAAAAGCAATGTCCTGCCTCTGTTCATTGCTGCGGTTTGTCAGGATGTTGATGATGGTGACCTCATCCACACCTACAAAGACATAAGACAAAGAGTTAAACAAACTTCCTTGTTACTGTTCTTTTTGTATTAGTGCGTTCTCCAGCGCTGAGAACACAGCATATACGCTGTCTGGGGTGGAGCTCAACAGCTCTCATTAGTTAGTATATGTCATGTCCTGCTCTTGGAGAAAGGGCAACCAATTACAGCCCAAATTTTTGATGCAGTGCAGATTTTTGTGTACACAGGCATGTATATACCTCAACAAAATCCAGTTTGTGACCAGCTTTGCTACGTCTGTTTTCTGCTTCACTTGTGTGTCTGTGTACTTGTGTTCAGTCATGCGGTATTCCGCAAAAAGTTGCTCAAGAATACAGGCTTTAAAACTGACATGAACTCGTACTTACTAAAGCTTGCCCTGTCATGTTGGTAGAGTATTTCATTTAAACCTTCTTCATAAAGCTGTTATATTTTCTACTTAATCCATAGTCACTTAACTATCACTCCAAACACAAAAATGGGAAAATGGAACAGTATATTTCATTCTCCCAGCAGTTCAGAGGCTCAGAAGACAGAACGGGTGTTTGACACAGGAAGAACTATGTTATGTGCTACTTTTCTTGAAATTATCACTCAAAGATCCATACTGAGTTTTAACTAGCATGCCTATAGGACTTAAAAGATAAACTGGAAGTTTGAGCATCTAAGTAAGCCAGCTATGTATCAGTAAAGGTTCAGTTTTAGGAGAAGTTTTCCAAATTCACACACTTAAACGCAGGCTGAATGCAAAGAGATCACTAAGACTGTATGTTAAAAGCCAACACATGCATCTAGGGTTAGACACTCTGGCTGTCAGTGGAACCTAATGCACACCACAGCTTTAGATCCCGTAGAGGTCATCACTGCAGGCCAATGCATACAGAGAAAAAGCTTTGATGTGGTACAGGAAGCGGGATTTCCAGATGTTATCTCCTAGATACAGCTAGCTACTCTATGTTCTTTCCAATGCAGGCAGCATCTTTGACTTTTCCACTTGCTCCTGCCTAATGCTACTAACTTGCACTTCAGATTTCCTCTTATTTTCCCCACTTCACTTGCTGCTTTCAAACTGGATTCTCCTGAACTTGCATTCTTTGAACTGGCACAGTTCTTCCTCTGATCACAATTCTTATTTGCAGCTTGGTCTTGGCAGCTTAAAAGATGTCCCAGATCCTGGTTGAACTGGAGGCTCTTGAGCTTCTCGAGATGAACCTGGAGCATCTGACTTATCTCTGTATCCTGTGATAGGGCTCTAACCCAAGGGACATAAAATTACAACACCCTGCAAACATCCATGTCTCTCAAAGCACTCTCTGCAAGGACAGCTACCTTTTGTTCATTCCCATCCACAGAAAAAAAGTCAAACAAACTGTATTTATATTCCTTTAACTGAGCATTACAGTTATATTAAATAGTTTCTCTTACTATGAGAGCTTACAGAAACTGCAAGAAGTCAGTCTCCATTACTCAAAGGAAAATGTTTAGAAATGCAAGTCCTCTGCCACAAGGTAAAACAAAAGAATTGTTACCAAGAGATACAGAGCAGCCAGGGGGGGAAAAAAAAAAAAAAAAAAAAAATCTCCACAAAAGGGTTGAAGTAACAAATAAGAAAAACTGTGCCACACTTTGACACTGAATGTATCTGAAAAGAACTGAAAAGGTCAGCCCAGGTGTACTTAATCAAATGGTGGATGAAATTTCCAAAGGCCTTCGTGAGGACACACTAGCTTGTTCAAGTAAAATCTCATTTTGAATTTCATTTTCTTACTCTGTTTAAAAAAGGAAACACAACTATGTTTTTGTAGGGCAGTTATAATATTTTCCTCGAATGCTTTGTAAAAAGATGCAAGTGAAAGAATTTGTGTAGCCTTCCCTGATTCTCCAATGCACGTTTGTGTCTGTATCACTGAATTCAGCCCCTAGGTAAAATGTCCATTTGTATCTCATGTACATTATCGGTTAACCAAAGCTGTCCGGAAAGCACAGGTGGAAACTGACTGCACAGCTGGAAGTAATGTCCAGATAATGAAGTCTTCCAAACAGAAGAGTTAGCATAACTTATAAATGGATGGACAGAGGAGACAGCTAGAAAAGCTCTCATTGTTAGCTCAAATATCAAGCTAACCTACAGCTATACCATGTAACCATTTGGTTTGGACTATTTCCAGACTGACTGGATGAAGCTTAGAAGAAGCAAAACTCTTTCTAAATATTGAATGTCTATTACAGTGCATATTGTTCTGCAATGTAAAAATAATGTCTAATTAGTTCTTTTTTTCTGGTGAGTTGCACGCCAAGTTTTGAAGGAAATAAATAGGTGGCTCTAATTTAGAGGTCAGAACAAGCCTAGAGTTTTGACTCGGGTCTGTCCATATACTGCAAGTATTATGAATAGCTTCTTTCACATTTGCAAACACACTGGGGTAAATGATGATTTTTTGTATAAAAACCAGAAAGTAAGAACTGGATCAGCAGCTACTAGCAGGACTCAGAACCCTGCCAGAATCCATCTACATTTATTTTCCTTATTACTGAGACCAACCTCACAGCAACTTGAAACAAAGGACTGCAACAGATATAAAATTAATCATATCAAGTGAATGTTGCACAAGACCTTTTAGCCCCTAGCTACAGAATCTAAAATGATGGCTCAAATCCAAAATTCCTTTCTCCCTTTTCACCACATTTTTCGTGAGGAAATACTGTACTTGATAGCCTTACATCCTTAGCTCATGCTGAGGCAGACCTACATCAGTGCTCTTATTCTCACAAGCTTGGCCTGCAAAAGTCATAAAGCCCTGGAAAACACCGTATGTCTTAGTTACAAATTTTGGTTTGAAAACATGCTGACTGCACATTTTAGCCATAATCTACTCCTGCACATTTGAAAATGTTTCCATTTTATAAAAGAAAACAAATTATCCCAGTCCAGAAATGGCCACAGAGACAGACACGCAGAAGTTCAGCCTTTCAGCTGTTGCAGGGCCACAACATAAGCCAATGTCTTAGGCTTTTTAATAAATTCTAAATTTAAACCATTCTTGGCATTCAAAAAAGGTAAATGACATTTTCAAGTTTTATCACAACTGTGGTAGATTAGAAGCCCACAAATGCCTGCATCCAAGATTCTTATTCATACACTTTGTGGATGGAAATATAAGGTTAACTCATTGCTCTGGCATTTAGTGGAAAATAAGTGCTTGTATTCACACTTGGGAATCATGCTGCATGGACAGGATGCTGACTCACATCTGCTGAGGTGGGGTAGAGCAGGAGAGCAGCTCAAACATTTTTCTCTGCTGTTCACTGAAATCTCTGGAAGTTTCAGGGTAATGAAACAAAAATTTATTTCCAAATTAATTCTGACTGGGCAGATTTTATCAGTGCATTTCTATCGATGGGCAACTGAAAATCAGACATTTTGGCTCACAAATTTTTTTTAAAACAAGAAAATTCCCTGCAAATGGATATGTATTTGATAGGAGAGGAAAGAAAAAAACATAGATCTTAAAAAAAACCAACCCAGCCCTCAACCCTCTGATTAATAACAACTTTTCTTCTAAAAGAGTCAATCTATTGCATTGGTGAGATGACAGTGGCTCAATCCATAAAAAAAGATGAAATTAGCATAACCAGAATGATCAGTTAAGAGTTTTTAATTTTTTGGTTTAAAGGATACTGTACTTGAATTTTCATGGGCCAAAGCAACAGCACCAGCACTGTTCTCAACAAAATGGATGAAATGGACAGCCACTTAACTTTCCAGGATGAGGTGAGAACAGAGCTAACATACGTTCATTCTACAAGAGCTGGCATACATTCATTCACTTCATTTACTAGAAGTCTGTTCTCTTAAATTTCATTGTCGAAGACAGCACAGACAGAATACAAGAAGCGATCTCTATCTTAACAGCATCTAGGTACTAGAGAGATCATCAATCTGCATGAATGAATGAAATGGGACTGCAGCTGGCCTCGAATTATTATTGGAAGACGTATACGATTAGCCCTTGTGAGACCTCAACACCATTTTGTATCTGGTACCAACACAGTCCCTCAGACTATTTGATTGAGCTCATTATCTGCAGTGTCTTATCTTCCTTGGATAAAATTCTGATCCCGCTGAAGTCAAAGGAAAAAATTTTAGATAAAATAAGACCATAATTACAGCTGTGCAATTTTGCTTAGTAAGATTTCACCAAACCCAAACCATGTTGCAATGAGATATTTCTTCATTGATCCTATAATATTCTGAACAAGTGACCAACACAGCTTTGTGAATTTCAGGCACTATCCTTCCCCACCAGCTTGCCAGCAGATTTCCTCTGAACTTTTACTTCGTAACATTAAAAACTCTGTTAAAAGGTATGGGCATGTTGGATATCCATATAAACAAATTCACTATATAAACCGTGATTCAATCTTACAGAAGACCCCTGTTATGGTTTGCACCTCATCATTTTACCAGTTTCTGGATAATAAGTTTATTACAGATGCATGTTCTGAGCACTTTCATACAACAAACCTGTGTTTGAATTCTGCCAGTCATGAAATAATAAAGTATACCATGAGACCTCAATGAAAGGTTGTGGGTTTAGGTTGCAACTAATTAACTACTCACAACATTGTCTGACAATAAAATTATTTAATAAAGTATTTGAGACACACAAAGTCACAATGCTAGGGAGTAACTCTGAAACACAAGAGACACTTCTTTCCTACAAAGAATTAGAAGGAAACCGAACATATGCTGTTAGTACTCTTCTAAGCCCCAGTAAACACAGCACAGCATTTCCCACAGATCCCACATATATAGAGAAGAACAGCCAGACACTCTACTTCAGATCTTTGCCATAAAATGTTGTTGTTTAGCTGTTGTTTAGCCAGCAAAAATAAGTTTTCTTCATTTTACACATAATCCACAAAATGGGTATCATGACTCTGATTCAGGGAATTTGCATTACTGGGAAACAGCTGGATAATTAATTAGATGGCAGCTTTTCAAAACTGGCCTGCTCTGACCGCAAATACCATACTTGCATATTGTTTATATAAAAATGCAGAAGGTATACGCAAATGATTTTTCCCAGAGGTAAAATTCCACAGAATATAATTTCCATCATACTGCTATAAAGGATACAATCTGAAAGACTACTTTGATTATTGTGAAATACTGGCCCGTTATAGCATGCAAAGACCTACATTTTTGAAACAAGAAAAGGCACGGGTTTCAGATACCAGGAGTCCTTTATCCTCTATAAAGCCCCCAAAATGCTTTGTTCTTAAGTTCATTTTTTTTTTAAACTGACCAACTCAACCACAGAAAGAGCTTGCATATGTATTTATAACCTGTTATATTGCTCTCACCATCTTAAAACAAGATGAACAAATTATATTAATCTTTACAATTCTATGGTCATTGTTTATTTCTACCTTCCACATACAATGCAAACTACTTGCTAGAGAACTGGTGATACTTACTAGGAAAGAGGCAGCTGCTGGGGTATGTACTGTTTGTTCATTGTGACTGATGTATTATTAGCTCAAAAACTATGAAGATATTTCCCAGAAATATTTTTAAACATTATCTTGCAGAATTTCCCTGTGTAGCTGTTTACATCACTGTTTGTGGAAAACCAATTCTCATCTGGATGATTGAGAATTTTTATTTGGAAAAAAACACATATATTTTAAAGAGTTCACATTTTCAATTAGCAGACAAAAATATGTAGCCAAGCATTCAAAGTGCAAGGAAACAGTAGCTAGAAGAAGGGTCCTAACACTCTTGTTCTTTATTTCCTCCAGGAGTACCTCCTTTGAGAGACTTAATGAAAGATTCAGGTTTAAAACCATAAAGACATTCTTCCCTTTAAAGCCACATTCCCCAAAAAAGCTCCTGGATAACAAGCTAATAAGAAGAGGTAAGATCAATCCTACAAACATGCAGATCCATGAATAATTTCTCTATTATTTGTTCAGTGTTGGGAATCATCTCTCTAATGAAATGTTCCTGTGTATCTTAAAAGCAAACTCAGCAAACTGATTATCTTTGCTAAAAGAAAGTGAAAAAAACAACATGAGCTTGACTTTCCTGACTGGAGAAGCTTTTGTACTGCCTAGGATATTGCAATTTCCTTCTGCATGAATTAACAGCTTCAGTGTTAAAATGTGGAAATTTGTACCTATCCTGAAAGTGACGGTATATTTGACATGTTTATATTTGCCCTATAATCAGAGCTGTAAAAAATTATTAAGTCTAGACAAAACTCTACATACACACAAGGCATCTTCTGCCAAATGTGAAGACATTTACTTGTCTCTTGCAGGATTTTTTAAAATAAAAACAAACTATAAAGTGATTCAAAATCAGAACTGAACCTACTTTAATGAGCAGACAAGGGATTTCTCCAGTTTAATTAAGAAATCTTGCGAAAGGAAGCCTCATGCTTGTTAGGGAGGGGCAATATTTTACATTTTATAGCAAGTCAAACATGTGCTTTGTTGGCACCGATGGAAGACTCTTCATTTCTTTGTGATGAGAAACTGTTTGGCTTTTTAATTTCTCCCTTCCCTGACATGGAGGCAAAAGATTTGGCAGTTCCAGCTACACCCAGCTGTTGCTTCTCTGGCCTGGAGGAAGTGTGGAGAGCGTGGCACACCCTTTCTTTGTTACAGAGCAGGACAAGGATGGAGGATCACTACTCTGGGAGTACCACCAAGGTACTACTGCAGAGATGCAGCTCATACTCCTTGCACTCCTTATTGTTTCAGTATACCAGGCTTTTCCACACAGCTGCATCTCTCCCCTGCTCCATCATGGTCTCCTACCAGTCAGTGGAAGTGGTTGATCCCTGCATTGATACAAGGAGATGGAAGCCTACCCGAGAGCTCAGAGAAAGAGAGGACTCTCACATTGCCCTGCCCCTGAAATACTGCAATATCATTTCAGAAACTAGATTCTGTTGTTTCTAGGAACTTCTTTGACCTCAAATGAATGTAAGATACATGAGCATTTAGGTTCAAAACCCAGAAGAAAAGTGTTTGCATCATTCCTATTCCGCTGTCTGGAGAGCTGAAAGAGAGAAAAAAAAATGTCCAATCCAGTAGAAATCATGATTCAGAGCTTAGTCTCAAATCACTGCCACAGAAGTTGACACTTCATTCTCAGTGGCAGAATAGTAGAATTTGAAGTACTGACGAGTCAAGAAACTCAAGTGAATCAAGTGGACGTTTTCAGTGATAACCTCAACAATGCTTGGCTACAAACTTTAAAAGCATATTCAAAGCATGCATTTACAGAGTTTAGCATAACTCGGACAAGATTTCATCAGTGAGATCTGAGAAATCCAAGACTTCTGAAAATACATATCCCGGAGTAAGGATATTAAAACATTGGTCTTGAGACAGAGTACTTTTTTTTTTTTTTTTGCACACCAGCATTCTACCTTATAAGCAGAATCAAAGCCACAGCCCATGTTCCTCACCTTTGGTCTTGATGGCTGTTTCCAGGGCTGCAGCATCCCGGTCAGCATCAAAATTTGAGTAGGCCTTAACTGTGGCATATGCACTTGGTGGGAGAGAATGCTAGAAGAAGAAAAAACAACCTCAAAGTTAAACCATGTAATCCTGTCCTTGCTGCAGTTAATAAAACACGTGCCTCTTAGTTAACTGGTATTTAGCCAAATTCTTAAACTACCATTGGGTATCTGTGAAAATGGAATTCTGTTAAGAACCACCAAATTCTGTTCTCTTGATGTGTATTGTCCAGGAATCTACTCACAGCCCTGCTTATTACAGCAAATAATATATACAAATAGATATTATATATTATGGCAGCAAAAATCTAACACGTTCCAAGTTTACTCACTAAACCTCAGTCTTCTAAAAATGTGGAGTTTTCTGGCTAGATCTGAAGGAAACTGACTACAGAAAGCTAATTCAAAGAAAATTTAAGTCTGAAGTATTATTAGAACATGTTTTGTGTCCTATATTATGGACTTTAAGGGTAATACAAAAATAAATCTTTTTAAACCTATAGTTCTAGAAAGCAGAAGTTACTCAATCTTTTGAAGCTCTACACCTGCAGATACTTAAGCAGCACGAGGCTAATAAAAACATTTGACATTTCAAATCACCTCTGCTAAAAATAAGGGGACTTGCAGGTAAGTTCACTCAGTAAACAGCTGCAACATGTTATAAGTTACCAGACTTTATCAGCTGTTTATTACTAGCCTCTCCTGGGGATTAAAACTTCAAACAGGTGGTCACCAGAATAGAGATTCAACTCTTCTCAGCTGTTCAAGTGTAAACTCACAGTTCAGATAGTGTCACTCCCCATGGGCAGACTAAACTAAACCACAGATTTTCATATAAGTAGCTGAGAAATATTCACAAATCCCACTCTGCTAAATTCAATTTAGAGACCTAAACCTTGGTCAGAAAGGTGTAGTGACTAACACCTGAAATTGCCATAGCTGTTTCCTAAGTGAATGACTACGCTTTCTTGGTAAAGATCCCCAGAAACTTTTGTTTCAGTCCCTAATTCCAGCAGAAAGCTGGGTTTGTAAATAGGACTAAGCTATTTTAATATCCCTGGAGACTCTTTTTACATGCAAATTTTTAATAGGACAAATTTTAACTAAAAAATTTGATAGTTTTTGACTACATTTAACTCTGTCCTGTAGAGGTAGGTCACACTGTCCTGAAGAGGTTCCTCTGGCAGCAACCACTGTCCCTTCTTGAGACAGACTGCGTTATGCTATAGAGACGGGAAGGCAAAAAAACGCCAATAAACCGAACCATTCTTCCTTTTGTCTCTTACCATCAGCTCAGTTTAGCAAAGTGGCCCCAGTTTGGCCCCCAGCCACACCACAAAACACAGCCTTTCCTGTTAGCAGATCAAATTGCTAACAGGAACAGTAAATGGAGATGTGCAATGCAACCTCAGAGAAATCTGTGTGCCTGAAAGAGTCCTTAACCAAAGCCCATTCGTATACACAATCAGGTGGGACTTCTACCTAATTAACCATCCCTGCTGATAATCTGAAGCAAGCTGGCTGGTAAGCTTGGCTGAGTGGGCACCCCTCCTTCCACCCAGCATTTAGTTTTTTCTGAGTCATTTGGCCAGAGTATTCGACTGTAAGATGATATCATACACTGAGAAAATACAAAGCATATTTGCAGTTTGGGAGCCATCTTTCCCTCTGTCCTTCCACCCAGTGCATGCAACGAGTTGGATTCAGATCCTCTGACATTGTTCAAAGGACCCAGGAAGCACCATGTATATCTGTACACTCAGAAAATACAGAAACCTTCTGCTGGCTACTCTAACAGTAAATGGACCATCTTCAAACTCAGCATCCACAAAGACTGTGCTTTACTCTCTCAGATTAATGTCTTAAGTACTTCAGTGGAGCAGACACAGGTCTTATCAGGGTGATTATTCTACCCATGACAGCCAGGCACTTAAATTCCAAACTATATGGTCTCAGATTACTCTGGTACACTACTGTACCATAGTACTAGTACTTCAGACAAGAGTTTTTCCAACTGACTTTCCATTCAACACAAAATTTTCTAGGATGTCGCATTAAAAGTCCAGCTTGTGTAGCTAGCTGCACAAGCAGTCTGGGTCAGACTAAAGCAGAGAAAGATTTTTTTTTTAATTCCCACATATCTAGTGTGCTTCAGAGGTCCTCCAACTGGTTTACTGCCTCCAAGCTTGATAAATTCAATCCTACTGGGAAGAGCAGAACATGAAGGAGAAGTATATATCACTAGCAGGAATGCTGAGGAGGCTTAATTTCTTTTAAAAAACCCAGGATCCTTACAAGGTATCTACATCTCAGTACTCCCTGTCCTCAAAAAAAATGACAGTCATGTTTGAAAACTGACTAACTTATAAAGTAACCTATAAAGTGTTGACTAAAATACAGACTTCCAATTCTCAGTGCAAAGATGGAGCACATGATGAAGCACAACAGCAAGATCTTGGTTACAGAATCTTTCTATATTCTCTTATGGATAGATATAGAAACTGCAAACATAGATTAACTTCAGCTCAACTCCCTCCTTTCCTTAAAAGGAGGAGCAGATAATACCAGCCTGAAGCAAGCAGGCCAGTTTCTTCATCTTGAAACAAACCAGTTGCTGTACCACTGATGCAGAATGCACAAATTCCTTATTGCACAAGACAAGACTTGGGTTCAGCTGCAACCATTCTAAACCCTCAAGGTTAAAAACTTTTTTTTGAGCAAAATGGGTGGTTGAAGTACTGTGTTTAACACCAGTTAACTTGCTGAATCATTGCTTAGGGGAACTGGCAAACCCTTTATGCAAAGTAGCTCAATAATTGTGGCTTCCAACTTGGGACCTACAGAACAAGCCAGCTGCCCAGTATTTCTTATACTCTATGGCAGGATTTCTGATGAAAATGCTGGCATGGAACAGCACTCAAATTTGACTTTTGCAACTACTCACAAGCATCGTGGAAGAAACATTTAGGCCCTTGAGAGCAGATTGCCCAAATATTATTCCAAAAGTAATTCTCCATTGAAGCAAACACAGCCAAGAAATCTGAAGAGTTGACTGGTTTTGCCATACAAAATCAGCTTTGCTACTTACCTACAGTGCTCTAGACAGTTCTTTGCAATAGCTCTTTCACAAATTTATTTCACAACAAGTAACAAAACTAGGCAAAAAGTTTGCCTGTACCAAGCTCAGATCTGGAGTTACCGGCTATAAAACTTAAAAGTGTAGCAAGTTTATAAGCAATATGATAAAATAACGCAATGGATAGGATTCACTTCCTCTTCAGCGACAATCAGAGCCACAAATTCATGGCATGATATTCTGACACTATACTGGTAACCCTACCATCTAATGTTGCAATGTAAGACATCAGAGTGTGGCTTTCCGGTATTTCAATAAAACTATCAAGCAAGTGCAGATGTGGTAGAAAATACACAATCAAAACAAGGATTCTTTACACTTTTCAAAACAGAAAATGATAAAATAAGTTTGAGAAAATAATTTTTTTCAAGAGGCAGTTTGGTTTTGGTGACAACCAGTACAGGAATGAGATCACCAATATTTTAATTCCTATTAAGTAATATTCTCCATTTTTAGCCAAAAAATAAAAAGAAAAGAAACTCAGAAGGTATCAGCAAAACTGAACATATTTCCATCTTCTCTTATCTTAACTCACTTGTTAAGAGTGTCAACTCATTCTGGAAGAAAGATAGACCACAGATGTGAACTAGCCATTCAGTTTGTCCTGTGATCTCTTTCATACGGTCCAGCACATGAATACTGCTCGTGCTGCGGGCCAGTTAGAACTGTCATTAAATCTAGTCACCTCATATAATTGTCCTTACAGAGCTGCTTTGTAGCTGAAAAACTGATCACTGCTGACTAGGTATTCAGTCAATCTAAGTTCAAATAGAAGAGATGTGTGAAATCTTTTAAACTGTACATCTCAATACAATTGTTGGTAGAGAGTCCTGTAAAAGAAACAAGATGTAGCATTTCAGTAAAACAAACTTTTTTTTGCTTAGATAATAATACTTACATCTCCTTCAAGGCTGAGCTTGCTTAAAATTTCATGGACAGTAGACATCTTGAAAGAATGCTAGAGGAAGAGAAAAAAACCCAAACAAGTAGACTTAAATATATTTACAGTTACATCAGCATGTTATGTAGTCCTGAAACACTGCAGCACTGAATGTGACACAATCCCATGAATCTGCTAATCCCAAGCAAGAAAGCAGATTGAAGAGTTTCCAAGACACACTACCATTAATAATGCAACAGTCAGAGTCTTCATTCTATTGCACAATAAAAATGTATCTTTACTCCTTAAAAACCCCATTTATTCTGCATTTTTAATACTTAAACTTAGGAACTGGAGACTCTCTACCTTAGAAACAGAATCAACTTAAGCCTACAACTAACCCAGTACCAGGAAAATTGTGCAGAAACATTATAGCCTGGTCCAGCTTAAACCAAAAAGCAGCAACAAGTAGTAGCATTTAAATCAGACACTCAATTCCTCAAGTACTCATGGAATACATTGAATCTATTTATATTCATGCAGACATTCTATAAAATCATAATGCTGTTCAATCTTTAATCCTGGACACAGGCCACAAATATCATATGGATTTGTAGTGGCTCCTCAGTAAGAATCACAGGACAAGCTACGGACACCAGTTAGTAACATGACAGTCAGATACTAGGTAATAAGGACTCCTTTAAAATGATAGCTCCACAAGACAGACACACTGAGGGAACACAATCAGTATCACTGCTCCATTGACAGGCCCTGCATAACATCTTACTAACATGTATACAGAGAAACAGGGAAAACCCAACCCTAAAATAGATTATACACATTGCAGAAACACTGATGTGATATCCTTATGTTACAATGTCCTGCCTTTTTTCAACTCTGTTTTCTGGTCAGGGCAGTTTGCCAGAGCTGTACTACTGTTTTACTGGAAGGGTCTCTCCACTAAGGAGGAAATTTTTTCCAAAGGTTATAAGCCAGAGGCAATATTTAAGAGGCTTGATGCATTACCAAAACACTGCTCTCACCTTTCTCTACTGAAAGGACAGACATTGCCACTCACATTACCTTCTAGTTATCCAAGCTGGCACCTGCAACAAACATTATTTTGCCTATTGAAATTAAAGCCTCTTTCTCAGGAACTCTACAATCAAGCTGTAGAGACCATCATCAAACAGGAAAAAGAGTTGGCTTGATAAGAGCTAGGACAGAAAGGACAGCAACAACTCACGGACATTCCACTAACTGGTAACTGAGCCTGAAACCAGAATTGCACTATTTTCAGCCTCACTGGGTGCCACTCCCTTCACTTGCACACTGTCACGGGTTCCCCTCATCCAGCTCCCAGATATCATGCCCTCTGAGCCAACTCCCAGCTGTTGTGCAGCCAGTCCTGCGTATGTCCTTTCGACCGGTTTTCAGATTCTTTTTTTGTCCTCCATCAGTCATTCTTCTGATGGTATCGGGGCATTCTCAGTCAAGCGGTACTAGCTGTCCAGGCAAATTTCCCAGACCAAACTCCTCACCACTCAATCTGAAACCAAGCGCTCAGACAACCAGCAAGAAGTTTGAAATAGTTTCTTAATAATGGAGATCTGGTTAAAACTCTCGAACAAATGTCTATTTTTTGTTTTAGCTCATCTAAATGTCTTGTACACCAAAAGAAAAGCAGAGAAATCCTTACTTTTAGCAGATATATCAAGTGTTATGAGACTAAAACGCAGAAATGCAATTACATGGCTTTTGTAGTGTAACTGCTGTAATCACACCTTTCCTTCACTTCGAATTAAAAAAAAAAATCTTCTGAAGCAACCTAGGTATAAGTGACAAAGGCACCTTTACTTCAAGGAAAAATTAAGATCCCAGGGGAAGAAAAATAAGACAGAGAATGGAAATCACAGTCATGCATCAACTTATTTGAGAATAAATCTTTTTCAGAGCAAAAATTCAACCCAGCCCTTTAAAGATAGGCTGCAGAATTTGTAATAAGCTGTTACCTGCTATTGGCACTATTACCCATGCTGGTTAGAGAGAGATGATATATTACTGAGTAATGAAATGCTTAACATTTACTCTTAATAAAATGAAGTCTGTAACAATGAGACCTTTGTACTCTGACAGCATTACAACCAATACCAGAGATGAGCAACTGAAGTCCTTTGGTCTTGCATGTCACAAAGAACTGAAAAACACCAGTGAAAGCTGAAGCAAAGCAACTGCAGTATAATCTTTCACAAAAAAAAAGAAAAAAAAAATCACTGAAAAGCTTTTTGCAAGACTCCTGTTACTAAATCAATTAAAAACCACATTGAATCAGACTTGTTGGAACAAAAAACATGAATAGAGTCCAGAAACAGAACTAACACACCCTCACGTAGGGCTGGAACTGGGAGGTTCCTATCATCAGCACACAACAATGCTATAGCAACCAACCGCCCATCAGCAGCAAGCTGGCAAAAGAAAAAAATGGGAGTTTTTGCAAGAATCTTTGCAGAGAAAGGTTTTTACTCAGAGAACAAATGCATCTCTTGTCACACCCTGCTTTGTAAGGCACACATATTTGAGGACAGACTCTCACTGTTCTCTGATGGACTAATTTTATCAGATGTAGTTTTGACAAGTTCTGGGTGGGTTTGGACATGTAAATAAAAAATATTTGCACTAACTTGTTCTTCTGTAAAGAAAGATCTGGAAAAGAATCAACTTCTACCTTCCAGCTGTAACCCAATACTTCAATACCTTAAGGCAAGTTTCTACAACTGGTTCTCCTCCTAAATCCACATTATGTAATCCTGAATCATAATGTTATTCTACTAAAAGAGATAGCATCTGTTTTGACCCCACAGTAATCACCGGTTTGCAAATCTGTCATTGTATGGGGCCTGATATATATTCAGTACCTTACCCCTGTAACTGCGTGGTGACAGGGCAGGGTGTGTTTAAAAGCAGCCCCATATCTCAGTTCCCAGGGGCAGCTCACCTACATTACAGCAGAAAAAAACCCAAACCCATGTGATCCATGGAAAAAAGTGTCAGATATGCACAAGCTACTACATTGCTCAATAAGCAGAGTTAGCATTTTAAGAAGCATTTATTATACTCTTGTAGACAGACATTAAACAAAGGGTGTTCCCAGACAACTGAGCCAAGGAAACGGCATCCCTGGAATGAGAGAATGGAAACTTTTTTTACTTGGAGCACATTTGTGTCAGATCTCCAAAAACTAGGGCAAGGCCTGACAACACAGGAGATGAGGAAGAGGGAGGAAGATCCACAGTATCTGCTGTAAAGTAAAATAAGGACTCAAAATCATTCATTCAGATGCAGTGGTAACTGCAGGTAGGAATGAGCCAGGCTGTATCTCCCCAGATCACCCAGTGAGGTGCAGCAGATCATTTAAAGCCACTTCTTAAGGGGAAAAAAAAAAAAGATTTAAAGAAAAGGATTTCAAAACCCATTAAAGCACACTACCACAAACTTATATTAACCATTCTTTTCCACAGAGACTGCTACTAAACCAGGAGATGTTCCATTCCAGGAAGATACTGTGCACATATGAAATTAAGGACTTGTATTTCTTCAAGTTATTCTCACTCCTGAAACTTTTTTTTTTTTTTCTAATCAAGTCAAACTATTCCGTACATTAGGTAATGGAAGCTATAGTCACTAGGGCTGCTTATCACAACTAGCTCTGCCAACAGAAGGCACACGTAGGGATGGATCACTCAAGAGTGCAGAGGTCCCAAAAGATTCTCTGACTCTTGACCTATGTATCAGTCTGCACATCTCTGTGCAGATGCACATTCGAATGTGAGCATAACAGCTAACATTAAACAGAACTAAAGCTGCCATGTAGAAGAAGAACACGAATCATTTCTGCATGACTATCCTGCAATCACTCAGCGTTTCTTCCCGTTAAACACACGGCCGCGTTCCTTCGCCCTACCTCCCCTCCTCACCCGAGGAGGAGGAAGTGGTGTCCGCGCTGACTCACAATCCAGACGGCAGCAGCAACGATTCCGGCGCTGCTCGTGGCCGGGCAGGGCGGGAGCGCCGTGCCCAAGCCTGGCTCTGCGGGCAAGGGACGGCGCCGGG
>NW_020799112.1:5411852-5424554 GCF_003259725.1 Athene cunicularia | reverse complement strand
GGGCCCGCACCGCTGCCGCCCGCTCTGGGCTCGCAGCGACCGCCGGCCTGCTCCGCGCCGCGGCATTTAGGGACCAGCCCTGAGTCCACCGCGGACCGCCGCGCTGAGAAGCCTAAACGGCGTCTGCCGCGAGCAGGAAACGGTAGAAGCCCTGCGATGGGTCGGGATCAATTTCCAGTTGATCAGTCTCAAATACTTCAGAAAAAAAGCAAGTGCTCCCCATTCTCAGCACATACAGTTATTCCTGTAACTTAAGTGGGGCTTTTGTACCCCCCTGCAGGTGAATACCTTTCAAGAGTATGTTGTCACAGGGTGGTCTTGATTGTGCAAAGAGATATTTGTCTCTGCTATAAAAGTTTTTTTGAGACACAGACAAGAGACATCTTCTAGCAGACAAAGAGGGCAAAAAAGTTTTAGGCTAGGCCAGGTACCTAAAAACCGTGGTGGCAAAAGCAGAGAAGCACAAAAGTGACACACAAACATGGACCGAGCCACAAAGTAATTGCTGGGGTGAGATCAGAGATACAAAAAGGGAGAAATATCAAGAAATACTACACTAGACTTTGAACACTGAGGCAACAGAGTGGATGGGTGAACATTGCAGAAGTTGAAAATAGTATTAATAGCCCTTTTTTGAATAAAGAAAAGTGACATGGAGGGGACAGCCATAGGAAAAGGCATATCATGGAACAGCATTTTGTCACAGAACATCAGTGCCAGTATTACATTAGTCTGACAAGTTAGCTTTCGTTTTGGCAAGGCCACTGGGCTTATTTCTCTGTGTATTAATTAACCTGTATTTAAAAATAAATTCCTGGATATCCCCACCTCAACAATCCTCTTCCACTAAACAAATAATTTTCCACTGCTTTTCAGGTTTCTTAGGAAAAAAAAAAATCACCGGCGACTTGGAAAGGTGACTCACAGGTCACAAATACTTGGTCCTAGAAGTAAGAGCCATTCTCTACTGCAGTATTCATTAGGGGCTTTAAATAGGGATAAGCAGTTGAATAGAAGCCAGACAGCCAATTTGCCTACTAATAGATGCACAGTCCTTCAGGGATAGTTTTTCTACCCCCATCTCTTGTCAAACGTTCTTAAATCAAAAGCAGAAAAGCATAACCACAACACTCACAGCTGAAAAAAGCATTTTCACATATGTAATGTATTGCCAACATCTAACATATATGTTGCATTCTTGTATAAAATTTGCTGAGTCACATATTACCACATTAATCCAGAGATGAACACATTCATTCTCGTAACTGAAGGTCCATTTACCTTTCAGCCCTCTACTGCAGCCTGTTCCAATGACACTACTACTCCCAATTCCTTAGAAAATTGTTCTCTTTTTAATAATGCAGTACTTCTTAACATTTTAAGTAGCTCATATACTACCATTAATTTTGTTTAACTAGATCTTCAAGGTATGAACAGTTTGCAAAAACTTTGATATCAAGTGAACTATTATCATTACAGCCACATTAACTGCAGCATTAAAAGATTTCCCAGAAATTCCAACAGCTTCAGAATTGTTGTCTCTAATATCCAAGTTAATCATCAATTATTCAATCTCAGAATCACACATTCACCTCAGTTTAAAACAGGCAGCAGCCTCTCTGAACTTACACAAGCTTCAGGGACTGCTGAAGTGATTTCAAAAGAAAAAACAATGACAGTAGGAGAAAAAGAGCAACCATATTCAGAGTCATGAAGATACGAACATTATATTCAAACATATTATGAATTCCCTCAATTGCTTTCCACTTATGTAGGTCAACTGACATCAAAGGTGCTTGTACCAGCTGAGGAATTTAAGTAGCTGGAACAGCAGAAAACACATTAACACTTTAGGCAGAACAACTTACCACCCCCTAATTTTGAGGCCTGGTGATCCTGCCCATGGAAATATGATATATTCTTCATACCTTTAAGAAAAAAACTCTGCAAAACCAGTGAGTTGAAGAAGGCAGCAGACTGTGCAAATAGGAAAGACTTCTGTTATCTGCCAAACAGGGAAAGGAAATTAATTCAATGGAAGAACAGGAGCCAAGTGCCAGAATCACTTTTTAAAATTAAAAATAAGCTTGTAAGTCACATGGACTATTTCTGAAAATTTACCCAAAGCTTGCAGGGTTTGTACAGCACCTATCACAAGGCCTTCTGTTCTGGTCCATGACCACTGCTCCTGAGCACTAAATTAAAGTAACTACTGTCAGTATTAGAATGGATAACAGGCTGGGACAAGGACTGCACTTACTACAAGCCCAGCGTCTCTCTGTCCCTGCCTCACAGATGATTTACTGAAAGACACAAGCTGCAACTAGCCTGCAAGTAAGGCAGTGCCAAGAGAGGTTTTCAACTTGTTTTCACATTGCTTAGTCCCCACATGCCCTTAAAGTATCTGCATACAAGGTCATAATTCAAATATCTGGCAACTATTTCAGCTGCAATTACCTATTTGTGATCTCCGGCTTCCTGCATGCTGACCACAGAAATCAAAGAGAGTGCATTTTGTTGACTGGAGCTCCCCAGAGTCCTGTGGATGGAAAAAACCAAATGTAATTGTGCTCACTTCTCATTCTTCCCTTCTGACAGCTCATTGTGACTGTGGTTGATCCTGTACTCTATGGACATGCTCTAGGTCCATTTATTCCATCCTCACAGACTCGGTGACATTACCATTGCTAACTCTCCCATTGTTTTGTTACTGCTTAATATTGTTTGCTAGTAATTTTATCTTTTTTTTTTTTTTTCCCCCCTTTCCTCTTTCAATATACCATTGTCTTCCGCCTCACCAACACCTTTGATTTTCTTGTTGTTATGTTATACTACTGGAGGACTGATGTGCTTATTTGAATATTCAATTTATGTTCCCCTCTGATCCAAACTTTATCTTTGCAATACCATTAGTGCATCACTCTGGCTCTCAATAGATTTTTTCTCTCACTTCTGCCCCGGATTGTTGGGGTCCTTCATCTATACAGATTTTTCTCATACTCTTTCAGGATGCTGTCTACAACAAATCAAAGATGCATTAACACTGGAGTTACGAAGGCCACAATTCTGTCAGTGTGTATTGCCCGATTAAATATTTTTCTTCAATATAAAAAAAAAAAAAAAAAGGAAGGGGGGGAAACAGGACAAAGGACTTTCTGGTTTAGGTGTGACTGAGCCTCTATGTAACATTGTTTCCCTGAATGTGTTATGTTGCAAGAAGATAGTATGAATTCCATTCTGTTTAACATACAGATCAGGCAGCCCTCTGGGTGTTATTTTTGCACCTTGATTATTTGGTCTAATTTGGGAATTGCCATGATACAAGTACGCATAGATTTGTTATTAACACATAATTACAGGTTACAGAGAAAGTTAAGTATAACTTAAAAGTTATGCTAGTTGGGTTCCCAGGATAACAACTTGGCAAGTTATTATGTCTATGGCTACATAAGAAAGGGGGAAGGACTCCTGAAAGCACACCTAGACTGCATTAGTAAAACTCTAAACTCTGAAAGTGTTTAACTTGTTTGGTTTTTTTTTTGTTTGAGTTTTGGTTGGTTGGTTGGTTGATTGGGGGGAGGTGTGTCTCAGAAATGCCCCATTTTTCATTAACATCCATAATGATTCACATCTTACAGAACTGTGCTTGCAACATGTGTTTTTGAAAAATAGACTGAATGCCAGAATACCAATCCTATCTTTTATCTAATAGAATACCAGAGAACCAGACATCTTGTTAGGTGCTCCACCTAACAACCTAAGCCCTTGGATCAATTCTATTCTGTGCAGTCTCATTCCTACACTACATGCACATTCCTGCACAAATGTTATTCTCCACTCAGAATTTCATTTACTTGAAATAATCCCTTTTAAAGAGCTAGACTTATATCTGGAATGATCTTGTGTGTTAGTCAGATTCTAATATTTTGTTACATGTGTATTTTACAAATGAAGCATTATAACAGGTAAGGTAGTTAGCATTTGCTAGTTCAATCTGGGTACAGAGAGGTAGTGTGCTTATGAATAGGACATCCAGGTTAGAAACTGGACACCTGGACTGTAGGCCTTGCAGTGCTATGGTTTGCTGCATGATCTTAGATTGTTGCCTCCTTAATGATCAGATTCTGTCTTTCATCTGTTAACTCTTCAAGGCAAAGACCTGCAAAAGAAAATGATAAACAACACAAACTACTTCATCAACATACAGGAATAAACAAGATTCATCAAATTGCTTCCAGTTTATCTTAATCTGTTTCACACAAAGTCTACATTACATGAAACCTGACATAACCTTGTTTAAAGGATATATTTTAGTGGTCATTTTAACTGACAAAGACCTGACAGGTGTTATGTTCTACAGTTACTTCCCATGCAGAATCTTGAAGCACTTTACACATTACATTAGCCATGTAAAGTATTTGCTGTCAGCTTCTAGTAAAACATCTACCTCTCTCTCCCACCAGTTGGCTGCATCTTGCATATGACTTTCAAAAGTCTCCTCTTATATTCTCATGCTGGTTTATCACTGGACTTGTCTTTATCTACTTCACGCTTAATTTGCAAATTAATTTCTGTCTGTTGTTCAGTATCCCTTCTCTGCCACTTTCATGTATGTCTAATCATAGCCTTAGTTTGAACTCTAATTTATTTTCAAAGATTTCCTCATCACCTGTGTAAGAAACACCATCATCCTGATTCTTTTATCTCAGACTCAGTGGATCCTTTCACTCTAAGCCTATGGGCACAAGGAGCTTGCCTCCACAAAGAACCAGACACCCGAGTGACTTGGGATCCAAGTCAAGGTAAGGGAGTAACAAAACAAAATATTAACTAAGACTATATTTACACCACTCACTCAGAAACTCCTTTAACTGTGCACAGAAGCTAATCATAAACCAAGCTGTCTTGGGGCACATATACAGCCTAATTAAAGTCACTACCAATTGCCAAAACCCATAAAGTTTGAGTCACTGTAGTGTAATCCCATTGCACTGGCTGTCCACTGTTAATAGAAAACAACATGGAATCATCTATGCTCTGTTGAGATGCTCAGAAGGAAGCAGGACCCTTTATTACTCTCACGTAGCTGACACAGGTAACAGCATGGGCCAGCAACTTCAAAGGTGCAGCAGGCTCGTTTCCCTCATGTCTCAGTTCAGGCTACTGCATCGTCTTCCCTTCTGTCTGGCATGCTAACTAGAGATATATATAATCAATTGACACAGAGCTACAGTGAGGAACATGCATCATGAACAAATACTAAACCAGCAATTAGATACATGTGTACCAAAGAACAGAAAAGTAACTCCTCTGGCATACCTTCATCATCAGTATTAATGGTGTCTGGAATGCAATTCCATTTCTAAACTACAATGTGC
The DNA here is from genome assembly GCF_003259725.1 of Athene cunicularia. NCBI lineage: Eukaryota > Metazoa > Chordata > Aves > Strigiformes > Strigidae > Athene > Athene cunicularia. The sequence goes on along the minus strand of NW_020799112.1, from coordinate 5,419,176 downwards.
ATCACTAGCGTTTTGGTTTTTCAGTGTGCCTCACAGAAGTAATCATCTAGTGGCTAGGAGACGTCACCTAGATACATAAATAAACAGGAATTAAACACACTTGCCAAATTCTTTGTACTGGTATTGGTGGCATGAATAAACTCAGCACCTTTACACTGAATGAAACATTCACAGGATATACAGTCACTATTTGTGTAACCATGTTTCAGTGAACTTCCTCAGTCCCTCAGGGACTTCCCAATGCCCGGCTTGACAGCCAGCTGCCTTTTTATTCTAAGATCATGCAATCTAGGACAAAAGGGCTGTAAAGCATAGCTGGACATTCAAGAAGGTAACTTTACTTTCTGTTATCATGAATACCTTCAAGCATAGCTTAATCTACTTAGGGTTGGAGAGTTGCAATTCCATCTGAATCTAGATATCATGCTGTCTTTGATCCTACATACATTAACAGATTAAGATGACACATCTCAAAACCACTATGATGAGTTCAGCTTTCTCTGCAACAGCAGCACAATGCTGCTGGCATAACCAGACTACCAGTATATGTTACAGCATTATGAGAGATTTTGAACCCATTTACATGACAGTGCTTAAAATGACTACAGCTGCCAGCTCTACAATAATGTTCCCCAGACTGCCACCACACTGGAAAACACGGTTGGAAATATTACCAGTGCACGTAGGAGCTCCTGACATCATCCAGAACAGACCAGCATGAATAATCACTACAGAGTTTGGTCTGTCTTGCCAGAGGACAGAAACAGCTATAAAAGATGGAAGCTGCCAAAAGTCCTCTGGGAGTTTTTCCTAGGAACAGTGTTTAAAAGTTTCATGTAAGACCAAGTCTCTTCTGCTTCATTGTTTCCCATCATTATGTGCTTTTTCCACTTTAGTGACTCAGAACACAAACAGTCCCATGGTTTGGATTAATCTCCTGGCCTCTGCCAAAGTAGAGGGGAGGCTGTCACACCTTAAATATTTCCCTGAGAATCTTGTGGAATAATTCTGAAAGTTTCAAGGAATCTATTTAATGAAGGACCATCTAAACTTACTCTAAAAATCCTTAAACAACAGGTTCCTATGGCAAATCTGTAGGCTGGTAACTGCATACTGCAAAATATATCTCTTTTTTATTTAACATCATGCCACCCCTGAAATGGCCAATGAAAAATGAATTTAAAAATCACTTACAGATTGAAGTTCACTGACATAAATCAGCATACTATTACTACAGCAATCTGGAACACAGCTGTAAAATTTCAATTAAAATCAATGATTCTGTGAAATAGCAGGAAAGGTTTTTGTGGTTTTTTGTTTGTTTTAAAACATATCAACTCTGTTTTAGTACAAAATAACATAAACCACTTACTATTTTAAGTTCTGACATGATCTGAACTTCGTTACCTAATTAGGATCAGCTGAGGTACTAGCTGGGGAACAAACAATGCCTTGCAACACAAAGGAGTATCACAAATTCTTGATTAAGTATGACTGTCTGCACTGATCTCTTTTTTTGCTCTTTCAAGCGGCATATTATAGCTTTAGATAAAATTTCAGGTAAACTATCTTGTCTTCAAAAAAGCTGTTGACTGAGTGAAGGGGAATGGCTGTTACAAAAATTGTTTCTGCCAGGCAGGCTAAGACTTGCTTTTCCAGGTCAGAAGCACAGGTTTGAATTCTATAAGCAGAGATCTCTTCCTTTAATATATCAGGAAAATGGATTAAAAGCCCATTGTTTTAGCATGAAGGAATATGTGTAATACTTAACATTTTCATTAATGTTTGCTTTCAAATAAGCCTTCAGTAAACACTTTGACTTGAGCTGGATAACTAATACATCACTGCTGTTTCTTGTGTGCTAGCAGCTGGTGCGCACACTGGGAACAGATCTTTAACCTTTAAGGAGATGAAACAAAAGGGTGCAGTGATAACACAACTACAGAAAATTTTCAAACATTAAGGTTTATTTTCCTAATGCTACTATCATCCATCAAGTCATTAATACAACAACAAGCACCCATCACAGAGTGTATAGAATAACTGAGTTCAAAACAGCAGAGGAAAGGCATGGAAGCCTAAATGACTCATCAACAAGAACAGACATGGAGACACTGACAGCTGTCATCCTTCCTATGGAGTAGAGGCTGTACCAAAGAAAGTCTTCAGGAGGGTTTTGCCAGTAGAGAAGGCTAGAACCCAAAATTTAAGTCACAGGCTGACACATGCATACACACACACACACACACACTCACACAGAGTAGCATGAAGCCACAGACATTTAAAAGCCAAAGAAATGCGTACAATATTTTCTCTTCTCGGTTTGTCTTTTTGGTCTGGTAGAAAACCTATAAATAGAAGATAATGCATTATTTTGATAAATAGGATGTTGTGTGAAATATCTTCCCTGGAGAAGGCAGGAAAGATACCTATTTTATTTATTCATGCATCCACATAAAAATTCACTGCTTTAAAAAAAGAAAAAAACTGTAGTGACAGGTCTATTGACCCACAAGGTTCCTTTTCTCCAGAGACAACAGCATCATAGTAGTCTCTCCAGGTTTCTTAACCTAAATGTGCTGCTTTTGGATTAAACAAGTCAGTCTAATCAATTTTACAGTGCATTCTGTTTAGGTTACCCACAAAGAAGCCAAAGAATTTCAGCTGTGATGTGACAACTTGTTAATTGGGAAATAACTACAAAATCTGTTCAAAGTAGCATATGCAGTTATGCCGTAACTATACCTCTTCTTTATTTTATTACTCTTGCTATTAACAAAGAATATCCAGAGAGTTGCACGAGACTACTGTCCTGTCAATCAAGGGAACAGAACTGCACAACTGCAGTACTGGATGCATTAACTACATGGTTCTGAAATAAACGGGTTTTGACTGCTGAGGTAGCTTTTAACATGGCTACATGGCCTGCTCAGCAGAGGGGATAAGAAGCAGTGGCATTCTGACAGTTACTTCTTTCCCTCTTTTTTTAAGCTCAAATTTAACCAGACTATTACAATATTTGTTGAAGTGCTCTGTCTGCCAGGCAGTATAGCCCACACTAGACAGACTGACAAGTGACTCGTTTCAGTAGGAATTTTTCTGCATTCTTCCTGTTTTTTTATTTTGAATTGCTTGCACAAAGATTTGGAAGGCGGAGCTTTTGAAACATTAACTGCAGCAGGCCTAGCACAGGATGACACTTCTGTTGTTCGCTCAACTATGGGATAAATAAATTTTAAAGTCTGTACTAAGTTAAGAGCCATGAACAGACTTGAATTATTCTTAAGGTTGCACCATTACTCCAAATCTGATTTTCAGTAATGAAATGAAGTTCTAAAGAAATATACTCTTTTTTTTTTCATAGATGCTTTTAAATAGCTTCTGAAAAATACACTAGAAGCATTGATCTCAGAGTGAATTTGGCTACACTGATATTAACATGGATATTTACAAATTTATTTACAGAAAAATCCTTGTTTTTCTTTCTACACTAGAAGTATACCAGAAGGGAGAACTGACAGAAGAGCTAGGGAATCTCAGTGAGACCAGCTATGCTGCATCATTCCTTTAAAACCGTAGCCTGAAGGCACTATGCAGCAGCTGTGGTAGCAAAAAACCTTAACGGAGAGCAGATTAACAGTCACAGGCAAGACTCTATTAGGTATATTTGGGCAAACAGGCAAGCTCTCAGGTATACAGAGGTGTCCTCAAGTCAGAAAATTTACTTAGAAACAGAAAGGTAAACTCTGATTGAGAATAACTGCTCCCAACAACTGATTCTGTGCCCCGATGTACAGAGTTTGACACTGCATTTCGGATTCAGGTCTGAAAAAGGATTAGACTGGTCAAAATTGTCTTTTTTTCCCAGTTGATCATATCAAGATACCTGTGTATGAACCTGTGTATAAACTCTGGAAGAGATCACAAAAATCTTTATAAGGAAATGCCCAAATTTTCTGACTATTTGTGCCAAGGATGGGTAGTTATATCACTGCAAGACCTCCCCAGGAACACTTTTAGGGCATGTTGAATAGATAGGTAACAATCAGTCTTCATTTAGCATCACTTTATCATCTATGATTTTTTTTTTGTTGAGGAATTCATTAGCTGCTTCTCCACCTAAACATACAAATCTAAGTATTCTCATGATGCTCACACAGGTCATTGCTAGCAACGACTGACTGCATTTACACATTATCAGTATTGCTAGCTCTAAGAGTCTCACGTTTGCTGTTTTTCTGAAGGCATTAGTTCCTAAAAGCCTGCAATGATGCATTAATTCAGGATTCCTTGAAAAAGGCAGTGGGGACTAGAAGGGGAGTCTGTAGCTCTCACTTCAAGGTAAAATTTAAAAAATATAATCTGAGTCACATGTCTGTGAGTATCAAAAGGCTTGAAACACCCTTAAAATACTCAAAAGGCTCTCAAATTTTGTCAAGGTTTATTAAAACTCACAATTATTGAAAAACTCTAGATTTTTTTAAAGATTCAGGATCAATACATTTGTGCAAAGAATGAAATAATCACAACCAGCAGCACAGGCTGCTCCATATCAGCACTGGGCTACAAACATCTGCACTGAAAAACTAAGAGAACCTAACACAGATATCCCTGTGAAATCAGTTTAACCAGCACTTAAAGCTTCCTGTTCTAAAAGACAGGATAACCGCATAAATCTAAATAAATAAAAAAAAAATCTAACAAGGGAAAAATATAACTGGAAGATTCTTAGACTGGATAAGTCACATCTAACCTTGCACTCGAAAAGTATATATAAAAGATATTCTTACAGTAGAGAGTGAAAAACAAGCCATATAAATTGTAACATAAACACACGTAATCCACGCCAGACACAGAGCTGAACATTGAAATTACAGGTCAGGATTGAGAGATCTGGAGAATTTTTTTCCTAAACTCAGTGGGTTGAGGCCATAAAAAAGATCAGGATTAGTTAGCTGTAGAGCAACAGTTACCTGCAGAGTCAGATCCAGGCTCACTCCTTCAGCCATAGTTTCCTGCTTCCCACAGCTTTACAACCTGTGTTACATTTAGGAATTCACACTTCAGTGGTATCACAACAGTCAGGCTCCCCTGTATTCCTTCGTTCTCCTCCACAGGTAACTGTCACTTCAGGAACAGTTTATGTAGAACCAGTGATCCAGCAGCTAATATCCAGCACATTTTCTAGCTTTACTGAAATCCTTCTTTACCACTTATTTTGCTTAGATATTTGTTTCAAATTTTAGATGTTACTGCCTGAAATAAACATGCTATTCCTTTTTCCTTCTCCTCTTATCAAACTCCTTTAGACAGAATTTTATTTTAGATGCAAATATAAATGGAGTATACTTCGGTACTCCTGTCTGTGATAGGTGAAAAAGACAACCAGTGTCTTTCAAACAACTAACTCAGATGAGAGCAAGTTATTCAGTCCCACTAAATCAAAAAGAGAACAAACCAATAAAATGTAACAGTGAATTAAAAAGCTCTCTAGTGTTGTATACAAACTCTAGATTCCCTACCTATTCTAAAAAGGTTAGAATCTACAATTAGTATACTATCATTGGTAATATACTAGCATAGTATAATAGTATACTATTAAGAGAAAGATGCAAGTCTTTTAGGCATCTAGATATATGGGCAAATAGACCATACATTTCTAACATATGAAACTGCATTGAAGAAACTACATTCCATTCAAGCCCAGCAAAAGTTTTTATATATACACACTGAAAACTGCTTTGAATCCCCACACAGAGTTAGTTATCTGGCAAAAATGACTCACAGCTAAAATATTCCTATTATGAAAGGTCACTCAGTGCATTCAGGATTTCGAATCAGAACTATTTGTAATTTGCAAACAGCTCTACACCAGTTCATCTTGTCATTAGCTTATCACAGCAGCTACAGGAAGCAAAGGCCAAATAAAAGAATAAACTCAGTAATACTGTAAATGTGTCTAACAGTGGGGAAAAAAAACCCAGAAAATGCTTTATGCTTCACAAAGAACGGTTTTTAATATACATTCATTGTTTAAGCCTGCTTTATAAAAAATTGTCTTCAGGATTTTATAACAGGTATACCCTAGTAAACAACTTAAAAATTTTTATTTCTACTTTCATGACATTAAAATGTGTCATGTCAAGCTCCAGTGAGCAGAAAAATGCTTGATCAGATGTGTGTACTCTTTAACTAATTTAGATCAAACAAAAGACTGGAAGAACATCTTTAAGGCCTTTGTTTTTTGTGTTAGCAGGTTAAGCATGCATACAAACAGCTCTCCCCAACATCATCCAAAAAAAAATTTGTCTCAGATATTTTAAAATAGTTGTGTTGTTTAAAAGGCAAAATGGGGAGAGAATGTATTGGACTCATTCTTGTAGCTTTCAAGAATTCATGTGCTCTTCTAAAAACAATACTCTTAATAAATGAAAATATAAGTAGAAAACACAAAGCAAAAGCAATGATAGAGAATATAATTTTCAATCCTCAAACTCCAGGATTGTTTCTGTTGAAATTCTCTTTGATGAAACACTGAAAGTATATACTATAAAATACCCATAATGCAGAGAAATCTTCTCTAACAAGCAATCATGTTAGTTACAAACACATCATAGAATACAATGGGTTTACATACTAACATTCAAAACAACTTTAATTTTTCCACACACTCATATTCACTAGGAAAGCACATGTCATCATATTGCTTGGCCTTTTCACAGACAGTAAGTATTCCCTTCTCCTAACTTCACTCTGTCAGTTTGGCCTTAAATTTCAAGCAATCTGCTGATGGACAGCATAATCTGGTTGAGTTTCTAGAACAATGACTAAGGCCTTGATCCTATCACTTGTTCCTCCAGGCAAACCTCAGGTAAGGACTACTGCATACCAGTGTGCAATCTGATACAAGATTTAGGCTGTAGGCATTCAATAATAATGGCAACATTCATTTCTGAAGAAACATGGGAATCCATACAGTTTTTGAAAATTGCTCACTCATAAGTTTCCTAGTGCAAATTTATGGCACAAACCATACAAATAAACATATCTTTTGTTCCCCAAACCTCATTTGTTACACCATCCTAAAAAGAAAACTGGTAGTCTGTGTGTTAAAAAGGATTAAGCAATTCAATTCAAGTGGTTCCCCTTACACACATTACACAATGTAAAATGTAATTTTAAAATACGTCAGAATAAAAATCTGCAGTGATTCTGGAAGAATTAAAAAAGCTGAAAGGTTATTTTTCTTCTTGTTATGTGATAGCAGATATTGCTGTCAACCACTGCTTCATTCTTCAAGCCATAGTTTTTCTACAAAAAAAAA